>NC_068371.1:7189472-7489472 GCF_023724105.1 Carassius gibelio | reverse complement strand
ATCATCTTTTAGAGTCACCTATAGCGATACTACTAAGCTCTGAACTCCGGGTCAGTTTATTTAATCTCCAGCGCTTTATGCAGATATCTGCAGGCCCCAAAGCCACACTAGTAACATGTGTCCTGGTTACCTATGCAGATCATTACAACAGTTCTACACTAATAAAAAGTCATTCCCCTGTGTGTTCACTTCAGCATCAATACACACAAACACACACACACTCATAGTATGGTCAGGTTTATCAGAAGGGCAGATTTGTTCTTTGATCTCACTCAGAAAAAGCTTCTGCCACAAGGAATTAGAGATTAGAGATTGTCCTGACATGCATCCACCCCCTCCCTCTCCTCCTCGGTCAGCCTTTGTCTTTACGTGTCTCAGATTTCCCATATCAGCCTACAGACTCTTTCATCCTCACTGCCTTTTTCCTTCACTTCACATTTCCTCTCTTAAATTGATCTTCCTCGTTGTACCTGTTTGAATATGACCTTGCTGCATCACTGTACCCGCTCCAATATGGGTCTTTTTATGGCACTCTGTAACTAAAAAAATGAAATAATAAAAAAATAAGAATATACTTGTATTTTAAGTAAGAATTAAATAGAAATATATAGAAGATGTGCAGAAATACACCCAGTCGTAGGTTCTTCAATCAATTATAACTTGATTATTTATTACACAACATGATTGAAATTGAGGCATAGATCAGTGAGGGAAAAACTATTTACAGACTGATGCATGCATCCTTTAAAACTAGTTAAAGTATCACAACGATTTCTGTACTTAAATCAAACAAGATTATATATTTTAAAGCAAAATAAGGCAATAAATGCCACAAAATTCAAAAAATTCATTGCAAATACTTAAAGATTTGTGTGCTGCTGCTTTCCTACCAAAGTTATATGACCTTCTGAAGGATAATATTATTAAGGACCTGGCTCTTTGTAATGGACTCTGTGAACAGTTGCTTCTGCATTTAGCCTCTCTGGTCACCGGAACTCCCAGTGCAGTGCATGGAAATTACAAAATAAATAAATAAGCACAAAATTTAATTTTGAGGAAGTGTCACATGACAGGACAATATTGATATGATCTGACTCTACAGTAAAGGTATTTAAAGCTGCTGGATCTCATTACTATAATGTTTTTTTTTTAAGTATATGAAATATCACATTTCATAATATGATGTCATGTAGCACTTCATTTTAGTCTATTAAAAACACTAACAGGTTAGAAAGTGATATTGAGTACAGAGGCAAATACTACAAAATCACTGACAAGTGTTTACATATGTTCTTATTAGACATTAGCACAGAACACCTAACTGACATACAGTAGTAATACCTTATTTCATAGCGATATTATGATAAAAGAACTAATATGATTTCCATCTTTAATAAAAAATTAGGAGTTTAATATTTCATGAAATTTATTAAGACAGGGCATGCGAGTGCTGAATAATAGATCATACCATGCTGTATTATTCTGCTCACCTTGACTGTTATTTTGCAGACTATGCTCCTGGATCATGTTTTGTTGGTCCTGGAACAGGGTTATGCTTGATGCATCTGCACAACCTAAAAGGTGTACACACCAACAGTGACATCAGTGGATGCTTGCAATTTTTGTATGCAGCAAACCAAAGGTTGCTTGAGCAGATGGAGCTGTATCAGACTTTTTAAGTCAGATAATGACTTCCAATAATTTTTTAACACTATTTTTCTTCCTGTACTGTGAAATTGCTTGTAATAGTTTGCCTGTTCACCTGCACTTATATACTGGTGTACTGAATAAAAATATCACTTCTTAGTAGAGAACCGTGCAATGCAGTGCACATGAGGTATAAATGCTGTGAAGTGCACATGCACCTGTGATGGTTCAAGCCAGGGTGAATGCGTCAATGTAAACCAGGCTTAACGCTGATCCCAACTCTACAATTATCTCCTAGTCCAAACTTTCATATCCCTTACCTTGATCTTAAGCTTAGCAAATATTTTACAAGTGCTGATCCTAGTCTGTTGCAAAGGACCCACAGGTAAGATACTGTACCCACCATTAACTAATCCACCCCCCACCCCACCCAAATTGTTTTTCTATTTGTTTGTTTTTTTTAAATAGAGGAATATGACAAGATATTAACAACGTTGTTAGCCCAGGAACATGCAGTGGACTCAAACTAGCATCTCCCTCATTAGCACCAAAGCTCAATGTGTCAAAGCCAACCCAACCTCACAGGAAAATACAAGTATTTTACAAGGTGGAAAACTGTAAAAAAAAAAACATGTACATCCACTGGAGTTAGCAGATAACATGAAAAAGTACAGATTAAATTATATCTATTAGCCAACATTTTGCCAAAACATTAATAGTTACAAACTTTTGGCCTCCAAGCTCCCTGTATGACTGCATCTCATGCTGGGGTTGAATGCAGAGGCCTTTATTAGAGTTCAGTGTGATGCCACGTTGCTCTCTGCCCTTCTCTTTCATTTATTTCCCTTTCAAGCTCCGCTCTCGTTCTTTTCCTCTGAAACCGGCTAATTATCATGTTCTGTGTAGTCATTAGTCAGAAAGCAAAAGTGTCTGCTTATGAGTGTGTGTGTTTGGAGGACGGGGTGTGTTTCTCCCAGTGTAGTTAGTTTTGGTTGCGTTGCCTTGTGTTTGTATGAAGGACTTGAGAAACCGGCAGATGAGAGACACTGTGAAATTAACAGCATGAAAAGAGCATGAAAACATCATAGCAGATTCGTTTTAATATGGGTTAGTGGGAGGGACATGGAGAGGCAGAGAGGGAGAAACAAAGGGCTGGAGAGTTCACTGCTTTGTGTTTATAACTATCCTTCTTTCAGCGGGCCGCCTTCCAGTCAATTACCGTGCTTTGCTGAAGCCCGACAATGGCTGCAGTTGGTTATAAAACGAGTAAAAAGCTCGCAATCTGTCTGGTTAAATAATCATCTCCATTCAAATATGAATAATTTCAGACTCTGTGTTCTTGATAATTCATAGTAATTTTGCCTTTGTGTTACTGTTGACATCGGATTGTTACACAGAAGAGCGGCAGATAAAGGGAAAGCAGAAGATTTTGGTGTGAGGAAGCGTGTAGCCTCCACAAAACATTTTTGTGCTAAATAGATCTCGGAGCGCATACAAGAGTGACATCGAAGCTCCCACGCACACACTAATTTAGTTCATTTTACCATTATGCATGGTATTTTTGCTTTTATATCTAATATATTCTGAAACATAAAAAAAAGAAGAAAAAAAAGTGGCTCCAATTGCTTGGAAATATACCAATTACAGTAATAAAGAAAATTAATTCTAAAATCTCTAAGCTTAAATGGGATGTTCATGTAAAAAAATAATTTTGTCATCATTTATTCAACCTTCATGTCATTTTAAATCTGTAGCTTACTTTTTTTTCTGAACAAAAAAGAAGATAGTTTGATTTATTTTTATTTATTTTATGAATCTATTACTTTCTGTTTACTAAAGAAGGAAAGTTTTAGAAAGTACAGGTTTTGAATTACATTTACACTAGTAAATGATGACAGAAATAACATTTTAGCTTGAACTATACTTTTAAATATTGTAACACCATTAATTATATACAGTATTGTTCTATATTATTTTGACTAATATTTCCTCTCATAATATTTCCTCTTTTACAGGAGCTGATCTTTTCTCCAACTGCACTGAAGAGTGCAAGGCTCTGGGTCACTCTGACCGATGCTGGATGCCCTCCTTCATGCCTGGCGACAGTCGCCAAGGCGCCGATTACCGTAGCAACCTGCACGTCCCGGGAATGGATGCGGTGCCGGACACTGAGGTACAGGAGAGCGTGGTTCCGGGCGATGCGTGCAATCGGGCCGATAATAGATCATTCTCTACGTTCGGCAAAGACAAGTCACACCACGGCACGCTCACACGCCATGAGCTACACACACTCTTACCAAGCGCCCAAGCGCCTTACAAACCCAACTATCTGTGTGAGTACTCGCTCAAAGTGTACGATTTCTGAACCCCCCCCCCCCAGATCTGATCCACTGCCGTCATCTCTTCCAAATCTAACCCTTGGCTCTGTTTGTATAGAATTATTTATATTTCTAAAAATATATATATGTAATCTCATTTTCTCTAAACACCCTTTCTTGACCTATTCTCTCACTTTTCAATTTGTTTTCCCCTTTCCTTCAAAAGCAAAGTGACAAAAAACAAAAACAATACATGTGTAATATATGGACATATCAATAAAGGACTTTTTTGAGTGAAATTGTGGAGTTGTGTCCAACATTTTGTCTTCTCCTTGCCCTCTAAATTCTCCCCAAAGCATTTGAAGACACTGGTGAAAAACCATTACAAATTTGGCTCATGAATGCTGAATTTGCAACTAATTTGTCATCCAGACCTACATAAACACATACTTTGTGCTGTGACTTTTCCTTAAGCTGAAAGTTATCCTCATCGTAATCATGTAAGACACATGGTATGTCTGTACAACATGTCTATATCTCATCACAAGGTTCTGCATCTCACATAATCATGATTTAGCACATTTTCAGCCACTGTGTCCATCATATGACATAAACAGAAATACACAGCATGCCATATTGAATGGCAGTGGTTATTTCTCGGGTTTCATATACATCCTACAAAATCCAACATTATCTACATGTGTTTTCCTCTATGTTTGTTCTAATCACCATACGCCACAGCTCTACTGTAATCACACTTGTGACTGCCTCTTCGCCTCTGATTATAGCATGCAAACTGTGGTAGTGTACGCTCACAGCTGCTGAGACATCCAGTATCTTGTCACTGTATCTGTTTTAATGCAGTACTACTACCTTCTACTACTGGACTAAAGCATGGACAAGTGTACTGTGTGCTTTCCTGTGGGCGGAGACAAAGTGTGCATGTGCATGTGTTTGTATTCTCCCAAAAACATGGATATGATGGTTCTTATATCCCAAGCACCACCTCTAGTCTAGTTTAGTCTAGTCTATCTGCAAAAATGCACACACACACACATACACACACACACTCACACACACATATATATATATATATGCATTAAAATACTTTTTTACAGTACTGTATATATATATATATATATATATATATATATATATATATATATATATATATATATATATATATATATATATATACACACATATGAAGCAACAGAACAAACAGAGACAGACTAAATCCAGAAAAATTGTGGCAATGTCTCCAAAACGCCTCAAGAAACCTACAGTACAGTTTTAGGCAAACATTTAGGTAAAAATGCCGTAAAGTGAGAATGCTGTCAGAAATAATGCCATAAATAGATTATATTAACTGAACTAAATAAAATCAACATTTGGTGTGTGACCACACTGCGTTAAAA
Organism: Carassius gibelio; assembly: GCF_023724105.1. NCBI lineage: Eukaryota > Metazoa > Chordata > Actinopteri > Cypriniformes > Cyprinidae > Carassius > Carassius gibelio. The sequence continues at coordinate 7,484,089 of NC_068371.1, read as the reverse complement.
AAAGCTTTTGTCTTATATGCACTTGAGCATTGTTTTTCAGGTAGCTTTGCAGGTAGGCTTCTTGAAGTGTCTTGGAGACATTCCCACAGTTCTTCTGGATTGATCCTGTCTCTGTTTGTTCTGTTTCTTCATGTTATTCCAGACAGACTGATGATGGTGAGATCAGATCTCTGCTGTCAGACTCCTTGTGCAAACAAAAATCTCACTGGATTATTACAATTAATGGCAAAAATAATGTTTGGAAAAGTAAACTGTTATTTACTACTGACACACTACAGCAAAACATAGAAATAACTGACTTAAAAAACATATTTTTTTGCTGGTGAAAATACTGGTGGCACACTAGTTCATCGAAAATGAATAGTCTTTTAAAAATTGCTTATGAATTTCTCCTTATGCTATAGTATTTCCAAATACTAAATTGAATCTTTTTATCAACTTGTTTTCTTTCAGTTATCCTAATTTATCTGAAAAATTTTGAACATTGCCAAAATTATCCACAAATAATGTTTTTTCCCCCCTCAAAAACTGCATAAGCTTAGATTTTCAGGACAGCACAAGGGATATAAAGTGCATTTTACATTCAATATTTGACTGAATAATCACACAATAAATCATTGATACAGTTATCAATCAAACACATGATCTGATTTATATATTAATGTTATTGTCCAGAGATAAATGTGATGTTTTTGTGGTGAATGGATAAACGTAGTTTAAGTGATGCTTTTACTTCATCAACTCATTTTGGGGAAATATATTTGGACTGGTAAGATTCAGATTTTAATGATTATCGTGTTTTCTTGTTTTTTTGCCCTATAGCACGCAAAAGGATTTCCTAGCACCTTCCGTGTGGACATTCCAGAAAAAGCGTGAGTTTGCACAGTAATGTAACCGGCCAAAAGCATCAAGGGTTTCTTTTATAAAGTTGCCTTCATTTTTTTTTTTTTTATTGAACTCAATCACGGCCGATCTGGTCGTTTCCAACTCTGTCGGACATCTGAAACAGATTATATGGGATGCGATCTGATGACGTAAGGACCCTGAGAAATCTCAGCAGGACTGAGAAACCTTGCCAAATCTCCTCCAAAAAAAAACTGGATGAGAAGAGGGAAGAACAGAGGGAAAGAGCTTAGGAGTGATGGAGAGACAAAAGGAGAAAAATGGATGATCAATGGACACGGCTGTTTCCTCGCTCTCTCCGCTCTATCAATGTGTCTCTGTTTACAGTCCACTGTAAACTATTCCTATCTGAGCCCTTTACCCATTTTGACACGCACACACACAAACATAAACACACATGCGTACACACTGTACAAACATACTGTACAGAGAGCAGCCCAAACTATGTGCATTATAAACTCAACTATCCGTTTTAGACTTGACTGTTTTCTATAGTCGTTTATTTTTTCTTCTTAATCAGTGTGGTCAAGTGTTCTCCTGAAATGACTATCTTTAGAAAAGCGTGGATGCGGTGGACAAAAAAAAAAAAAAGGAAAAAAGACGATTCTGTTCTCTTATTGGCCTGTGGATACTTCATCTGACATTGTGGTTATCTTCATGTGTGCAAGTGTGTACTGTTCTATCTTAAAGCTTCAAATAACTATAAATCGAGCTATATCTATAACTATATATATATATATATATATATATATATATATATATATATATATATATATACACACACACACACACACACACACACACACACACACACACACACACACACACACACACAAACACACATATACAGTATATAAATATATATATATATATATATATATATATATATATATATATATATATATATATATATATATATATATATATATATATATATATATATACTTTTTGTCTGAACCTGTGTAGCCCATTGGATAGTTTCCTAAACACCATATTGCCATAAACCAATACAAAGTGCTGAAAAGACTTAAAAAAAAAATACATTAAAATCGGGGCTTCAAATTGTGTGGCCTTTCTGTCTATAAATGCAGAATTATTTTATGCTATAGTTATTTGATGTTATTCTCTCTCAAAGGCACAGATTACATACAGTATACAGGTCAGACCAGGGCTAGTTGTCAAATCTGTTGTCAAGTCTTAAATACAAAAACATTTTACAAGGTTATAATAAATATATATATATATACATGCTATATATATATATATATATATATATATATATATATATATATATAACACACATTGAAATTTAATGCAACATGCTCTACAGTTGAACCACTGTAGTAAAACCATTTATGAAACACAAAATGAGAATATACAAAAATGTTTTGGTTTTTGTCATTAGCGCCAATATACAGTAAATGTGACAACTGTCTTGCTAAGGAACAAAACGTCCTTGTTCTAAAAACCTGTTCTATCATAATCCTCTTGTTTGATTATGTGTCAGTGTTGTTGTCTCCTCAACAGGAGAATATGCTATATTTATACATTTATAAAATATTTATAAAGCAATGCTATTAGAATATTAATTTGGAGGACAGAATTAAAAAAACTAAAACAAAAAAAAAAAAGATCTAGGAATTAAATTCGGTGTCATATATGTTCACTGCTGGCAAAAACATGTTTTTGTGCTGAGATAGTTACTGAGATCCAGTCTTTTGTGACAACTCACCTCTCTCTCTCTCTTTCTCTTTCTCTTTCTCTTTCTCTTTCTCACTCTCTCTCTCTCTCTATATATATATATATATATAAAACACACATTGGATCACAGGCTCATAATTTCATTCAAAGCAATCCAGAACATCTTTTTTGCTTCTTGGCCTGAGAATGAAAGACTCTGATTGCGGATGTTTATTCAGTCCTGCCACACTGACTGTGATTAGAGAGCTGTTCTGAACATTAAACTTCTCTGGCCTTTTATCCAGTTTTCCTGATTGGCTGTTAGGGGTGAAAAATTGAAAAAAGAAAGAAGAAGAAGAAGAAGAAAAAAAAAAACAAGGCTTTGAATTGAAAACTCCCACATGACTAATCAGCAACAGAAAAACACCAAGCACTCTTTTTACTAAGAGGATAAATAATGGTAGAAATTAAACAGACACAATAAGTATTCACAATAACAGATTTATGGCTTTTAAGTAAAGATGAGGACTCCATTTAGTCTTCATTTGTGGGGTTTATCCACACCACTGGATAATAAGATTTTTTTTTTTTTTTTTTTTTAACCAACATATATTTACACTACAGCAAGGCTGAAAAAAAAAATGATATAAAGGGAACATCAAACATATTGGCTTACATAAACATTAAACCACTTTCTGTGCGGGATTAACTTCCTATTTTAACCTAGTTACCACTGGAATAAATTGCCATGACATGATGTTACAGCATCTTGCTCAACTCTTGAATAATATCTGATGTCAAATTGAGATTAAGGTGCACGCTGAGAATTAAAAAAAAAAACTTATTTTGACGAGTGAGGCGGGACCGAGAGCAGTGGTAACAGAGTGAGGCCAGTGGAGTGATTAGAAATCAGCGACACCTGCGACACTCACCGGTCTCGAGTCCCACGGATGGAAGGATAAAGAAGAGGAGCGACAACAGTGAAGAACGAGAGAGGACCGTGCCTGGGTTTTATTTTGTTTTGGTTTTGTTTGTGCGCGGCAGTCGTCTGTGAGGGGCTGTCGCACTGTTTTGTCTTTATTTTATTATTAAAGTCATTTGATTGTCCGCCGGTTCCCGCCTCCTTCTTCCCACAAAAGAACTGCTTTACACTTATATTTTCATTTTCAGCAGCCTTTACTCCAATCTTCAGTGTCTTCAGAAATCAATCTAATAAGCATTTATTTTATATAGATTTTTTATAAATGTTTTGTTCGCCACTTTTGAGAAATTTAACATGTTCTTGCTGAACAAAAGTATTCATTTTATTTTACTTTATATTACTTTAGCCTGAACTTTGGAATGGTAGTGTATAATAGTTTCCACAGAATGTTTAGGTAGCACAATTTTCCACACTGATAATAAAAAATATTTCTTGACCACCAGCATATCAGCATATTAAAATGATTTCTGAAGGATCATGTGACACTGAAGAAATGGATGCTGAAAATTCAGCTTTGCCCTCGCAGGGATAAATTACATTTTAAATTGAAAACAGAAAAGTTACAATACATTTTTACAATATTTCCCAATATTTATTGTATGTTTTAATTCAATAAATACAGCCATAGTGAGCATAAAAAAGGTCTTTATAAAATATAAACATATAGTTATATACATTTTATATCTAATATTTTATTAGATATTCATACTTTTTGACTTACGGGGTTTATATGCCAGCACACACACACACACACACACACACACACACACACACACACACACACACACACACACACACACAATAAATATAAATAAAACAAACAAAAGAAATACATACATATAAAAATAGAAATAAAATAACAGACAAGTTGTCCAAATAATTTGCTAATAATTTGGTAATCCAAAAATAACTACTAACTGGACAAATAAAAATCCATATGTTTGAACAATTTACTTGTATTTTTTACAAAACATATTTTATATTAATCTATAATTAAACTTACTAAAAATACCACTGATTGAAATTAGTGCTGTCAAACGATTAATTGCATCCAAAATAAAAGTTTTTGTTTACATAATATATGCGTGTGTACTGTGTATAATCATTATGTATAAATACACATGCAAATATTATAAGAACATATGTTTTGTTCATTGCATATATTATGTAAACAAAAACTTTTATTTTGGATGCAATTAATTGTTCGACAGCACTAATTTAAATATATATTTTAATATGACACTGTATGATCCTAAACATGTGGAAGAGAGAGAAATGGCCTTTAGAGAACTGACAAATGTACATTCATGGCCATATCTCTGAGAACATGCCTGTGCTATTTGAGGTTCTGGCTATTATGTCCTGAAGGGTCTCTGAACACATCATTGTCATTTTGAGAATGTAATAGGGACCAGTGGAAAACCGCTGAGTTCAGTTTCAAAATTCTCCAAATACCAAGAACAAGATATCTGGGGGCTGGGGGGGTTAAAGAGGAGGATGGAACTATGGAATGTCAGACAGGCACAGCACCCAGATAAAAACGAGGTCAAGAGATATCAGTGAAACGCTGAATGACCACAGACAAAGACATGTTATCAGCCAATCTGTCCCCTCCTCTGGGCCCTACTATCCCACACAGACACTGCCAGAGCTGGGGAATATCATCCCAACAAGTAAGTGATTGTAGGAGGTCGGGCTCCTCTTATCTCCTTTCATTCTGGAGTTCTTCACAAGATACACCACTAACCAGAAAGACTATCTTCAGCATGAAAGCATGTGATGGAGGGAGAGGGGGAGGAATGTGAATGAGAGCAAAAAGCAAGCAAACATGAGCACACAAGGGAGACGCAGGTTCAGATGTGTGTCCTGTGTGGTGTCTGGTTCCTCTCTCTCTCTCCCCCAACTTTCTCGCTGATTAAAGTAAAAAATAATAAAATAATAAAAATAATTACTCTTAAGTGCAGTAATATGGTCATTCTCAGCCAACAGAGCAATCAGTGGCATGATCATCTTACACTTCTTTTTATTTTCTTCTTCCACTTACAAAGTCCCCCCCCCCCCCAAAAAAATTATTAATAATAATAATTATAATATTTTATATATATATATATATATATATATATATATATATATATATATATATATATATATATATATATATATATATATATATATTCTCATAGCTTTCATGGTTTCTGTGTTTTTTGGAATAGATCACAAACTGCAATCAGGAAAAGAAAGAACAAAAAATCAATAACCATGTTCTTTCAAAACATGTTTTCTGCCAACCTGGTTAGATTTAGATAGTTTTTAAGTTTAAATAGTTTTTTTTGGTCTGAATAAGCCAAAACGCTCAACTGCACATTATAATGTATATAAAAAATATATTTACAATATTATTGAGTTCTGTAACAAATAAACATTCTGTATATTTATATTTATATTTCTTTATTTATTAATTAGTATTTTTTTCTGTTAATAAATCACTATGTTGTATTCTTACTGTTCAATGCTGTACAATACAATACAAACATTTTTCAACATTGATAACAATAATAAATTCTTCTTGAGCACCAAGTCAGCATATTAGCATGATTTCTGAAGGATATCGTCTTCGCCATCACAGGAATAAATTATATTTCAGTTAAAAATAATAGATGATATTTAAATTAAAATACAAAACAAATCTTTTTAATTGTAATTATTATTCAGAATATTAATTTTTATTTTTGATTTTTGATCAAACAAGTACAGCCTTGGTAAGTATTTTAAAAAAATCTTTAAAAAAATCAAAAAATCTTACTGAGGACAAACATTTAAATAGTAAGCTCGGTCTCTTGTTCATCTCATTTACCTTTCCTTTTTTCTTTTTTTTTCTGTCTCAGTATCTATATCGTGCTATTCTTAAATTCTTATCTAGTAAGTAACATTGACACACAAATGGCAATGTGTTCCTGAGAATGACCAGCGGCAGCAACTTTCATAATATTTGACCTTAATACTTGTCCAATCATATAGACCCTAACATAAAACAGAGCAGCTCACAGAAATGCACACACCTAAACAGATATTGAGAAAATGCAAACACAAATGCCCTATGGCAAGGATTGATGTCTTCGGCATTTAATGCTACAATCCCCAATGAGTATGAGTCAAATAAATACGACCCTGTTTTACTCTCCATCACAAACTTATTGACAGAAAGTCAATGTTTTTTTATGCAGGATCTCACATCAGCGAGCACAACTAGGCAATGTGCATATTTATAAAGCAATATCACATCATTCATTATGCTGTACTGTAAGCAGAAAAGGCTCCTGCTGCTGCTCATCCACATCTACAGTTTTCAATAATGCCGCTCATCAGGAGCACTTTCTGAGGGAAATATGATATCAGCTGAGCCAGAGATGAATCGATCAGCCCTTAATGAACACCTGGGTGGACCTCATTTCTGTGGAGAATAAGTGAGCGAGAGAGAGAGATGTTCGGACTTACATCCAAATATATTCTGAGTACCTGCATAAAAGAATGACTAAAGACCACATTTGCATTTCTTGAAGGAACTAACAGTGCTTGCGAGGAAGCAAACACTAGCAGCTAAAGGCAGGCGGGTCAAAGGCCACGGATCTTAAGATCAATACCAGTAAGACAGAGATTTTTAAACTCATTTTTTTAGTTTGTTAAAAAATAAATAAATAATTAAATAAATAAATTAGGCTGAAAATATCAACATAGCAGCTGGAGATCAGTGTGAAGTAGTTGAAGAAATATGAGAGATTTCAATACAATACAGTTTTCCTAACAAGCACCACATTAATAATAGAAAATGTGCTATTAGCTGCAAATTAAAACAGACTCGTCTAAGAACTTTAGGAAACTGGAGAATATAAACTGAAATAAAAATGTGAAAGACAAAAACATTTGTAATCACTGTAGAATAACTTTATTAAATTTTTAGATTAGATTATAAGATTAGATTAAATATTTATTAAAACACAGCTTTCTGGAATACTGATCGGTCAAATATTTTCTATTTTCTATTAGCTATTTTTAAGAGTTTTTTTTTTTTTTTGACATGCTACTGTATGCTAGCTTTGTGTCTCTGTGTCTTTCGTATCAGTGCCTGTCTTCCCTCTTAATAAAATTATTTTGACTTAAATCAATATTTCATGTCCATTTATTTATGTATTACTTAAGAAGGCTTGTAATAAGTCAGATATTGCACAGTCAGCCGCTCATCGTGTCAAAACAAAACCCTTCAGGATGATACAAGATACATCAGATCACAAATTTAATTTAAATTTTTTTTTAAATAGGCAGCTGACTCTACATGATTAAAAAACAAAAACTTTGTATTAGTATAAAAAAATAAGAAATCATATAATATATTTTTTATCATTACTTGATGAATATATTTGAAACAACAATCCTCTGTCACGTTATAAATATCAACAGTAAGTATATATACACAAACACACACACTTACACTTTTAATGTATTTAATGGTATGAGTGGCCAAATAACTATCCTGTCATCATAATGTAAATTTTCTAGAAAAGATCAGTTTGTTTGCAGTTTTTGCAAACCTTGACAGGACACATGAGGGACAAAGAGCTATTCGGAAAAGAAAGACGAACCTTTGAACATTGTATTTTAGCCATCCCAAGAGAAAATACAAGCAGATCCATGATGCAGTGCCTGTCCGAGGACAAGAATAACAAAGAGGCAGCAGAAATAAGCTCTGTAGCAGCAACATGGAAAGAGTGCCGACAGGGTCAGTCTGCGGCCCTACACATCAGCTAATTCACACACACACACACACACCTGGTGAGCGCACAATCGCTGAACATTGATTCTGACTCCACCTATACAAGGTGTAAAAATCTGGCATACAGTCAAAATCAAATAGCCTACCGCGCTGTCGAATTAAAATAGTATAAAAGGCAGAGCTCCCTGCAGGGTAAAGACTGTTGCTGATCTGAGGATCTCTGAAATAAGAAAAAATCTGAGATCTGAAATCTCACTGGGACTAACCTGCAAACAAAGATGTGGTTTATTTAAAGGTAAAACGTGCTATAGATGATACACTGAAGTTAAGTGTTAGACACTCAGGGGGTCTCAGGGTCAAATCCCAGTTGGAATTGACATTGAATTATACCTCCAAACGATGACAGGAAAACGACAGAGCAAGAACTTATCCACCTTTTTCATCTACTCGTTTGTAGTATTAAACGATATCAATTAATGGTATATATTTTAAGAACAGATGCTGGACAGTTTAATATTTATAAAGCTATTAAGCTACGCATTAGAAGCTTGTGCTTGGTGTAAAGAGCAGAGAAACCGCATGGATTCAACTAATTATGCATCTAATATTCAATGATTTTGCTGCAGTCGTTTGTTTACCAATCTATCAGTCTGCTGATGAACAAATTTAAGTGAATCAGATGCTGATAAATATTTTATTGTCCCTAAAAATGCGAATATATGCATTATCTAGCAAGAATTTATCAAATCCTATTGAAATAAAGGCTGCTTAAACCAGCTTATGCTCATCTGTTTTTCTCCCAGCCTAGCCAAGATGGTCTTTAGCAGTTTTAACTAGTCTCCCAGCTAGGCCATGAACCTAAACCAGACCCCAGACCAGCCTGACCAGCAAACCATCACATTTAGCAAAACTGAATAATATAATGTAATGATTTACATTTCTGATTATCTACTTTTATGCTTGTGGTCTGATCTCATGGCAATTCATACATATTTTACTAGGTGGATAATTCATAAGAATGTCCACACCTAAACCCGCCCCTGAACCTAGCCTCACAGAAATAATGCAAAATCACGATTTACATTTTATGAACATGTGCGTTCATTTCAAGGATTTTGACAAACGACATATACGGGCGTATTGGTTGGAGGACATGTTGTTAATTACATATAGATATTTACCAGTTAAGATTAAGATTAAGCATAGCTAGACTCATGAACCGACCAAATAAACAAACCAACAAAAACATCTTAAGAGTTTATTGTTGGAGTCAGAATGATAAATGTGGCTGACATCTGCAGCGGATGCTGAGACAGTCTGGCTGCACTTCTACTGATGTTTCCTCACTGTGGCTGGGGAAGAAGAGACAGAAACTTCTTCAGACTGCGACAATACACACATAAAGGTATACGGTATACATATAATGATTTCATATCAAAACAATATAAAACTTATAAACTTGGTTAAAATCAAATTATTGCTTTAAGCTTTTGAGAACAAACATGGCGTTGTAATCATTTTGAAAACCAAAACATTCGCCTCAACACAGTAATAAGAGTTTTCACAACAATATTTTTGGATTATCTTTTCTTCCCCTTTTAGACACACACACACAGACACACACACACACACATGGAAAACAACTATACATTAACTGAAAGAAAAGTATGAGGCACTTATAAACATATAAAAGAATTTGTGTGACACGAACACAGAGGTGCATCTGTAAATGATCAGTGAGTGCAGTAAAATCAACAACAGCCTCTAATGAGCAGAGAGGTTGTTTGTGTGAGTTAATGTGTTATAAGTGTCTGACAGGTTTGGTTCATACTTGTCCTGTGTTTCTCCTAGGAAACAATTACTGGTCATATCACACGCACCCTAAAGCAGAGGGACAGAGAGATGTGTGAATAACATAGGCACAAATATATTCACACAAACACAGGATTAGTTCTCTTCCAAAATAAAACTTTGCTGATGATTTACTCACCCCCCCATGTCATCCAAGATGTTCACGTCTTTCTGTTTTCGGTCGCAAAGAAATTAAGGTTTTTGAGACAAACATTCCAGGATTTTTCTCCATATAATGGACTTCAGTGGAGGTCAACGGGCTGAAGGTCCAAACTCCAGTTTTAATGCAGACTCAATATGATCCCACCTGAGGAATAGGGGTCTTATCTAGTGAAACGATTGGTCATAAAAAAACAAACAAACAAGCTAAAAAAAAAAAAAAAAAAAAACCAAAGCAAAACAACAACAACAAAAACAACAACTTATGTATAAGTATATACTTTTTAACCACAAATGCAGATCTTTCACTTAATAAAAAAAAAAAACTATACCATAATTTTATTTTTCTCACATAAAACAAAGATTGGTAGAGTATGTTTCAAAAGAAAAAACAAATCCAGACTTTGTACTGAAAATGTCATACTAAATGTATCATGTTGCTTGCCATTCTTTCTTTTTGCAACTGTTTGTGGAATTTACTAGCAATTTTTGAGTGAAAACTGTATTAACACCCAATTTTTTGTTGGTACATTATGTATTTTTTTTAAATTAAAAAACTTTTAAAATTCAGTTAAAATGTAGTCAAAATTAATTAAGGCATGTTTTCCACAATACTTTTACTTTATTATTTATATTTTGTTTACAGTAAATCATGGACTGATGTGCTTTATTGTTTACTATAAAAGTTCAAAGCATCTACAAAAATATAACAAAAATATAAAATTATTCATAGTCACACCCATGGTGATTGTGACACATATTAACGTGAAATCATCTCTTGCATCAAGCTAAAAATGCGTTAACAAAATCAAAAACAAAACATAACTTTCATGATCTAAAATAAAATTTACTGAAAAAATGTGACTCATGATAAGTTTTGAGAATATTTTGTAAGTGATTGAAATTGTATAATACATTTAGTGCTGCAAATTAGATAGGATCATGAAGAATGATTTAGAGACACACAAAATACACTTAATGTTTCTGTAACTGAGTACCCACAAAGCAAATATGGCAGCGTTGTTGATCCAGAAACATCTCAGGCGTTGTGTGTTCAAACATCTAAAACCATGTCACGTGTGATATAAAATGCACAAATTCTAGTACAAACAATTTACACACACATGCTATTTTTATAACAGCATCCGTTCGGCAACGATTCTTGAGCAAATTCCAACAGTTCTATTTTTTTTTTTTTCTGTAAGTGTGACATCAACAGGAACTACATTTTTCACACATGCATACACATTCTCACACACACACACACAAAAAAGGAATAAACAAGAAACAACAGGGGAATAGAAGAAAAAAGAATGCGAGAGAATAGAAACTGGAAGTCTTGCCTCCGTATGAAAGAATAAAACAAACTCCAACCTCCTCTGACAGCTTTCCACAACGATTACGCAACAAAGGAGATACAAGGCTTGTCTCTCCATTTAAGCGTAATTCACTCATGCACATGCACTCACACACACATACACAACCCATCTCTCTGAAAGATGCGATGTATGAAGGCCTGCCTCTGACTGTTAGCCTGACCAAAGTGGAGATTCAGGAGAGCAGTGTAGCAGTGTAGGGTAACCACTGTGCTGCTGTAGTAACTTAGAATCTCTTGAATGCATTCATAGTATTTCATCAATATTCTACATTTGCACAGGAAAGAAAACACAATTATTGTAGTATATTAAACAACCCCCCCCCCCACACACACACACCCACACAAGAAGCTTTAGACAGATTCATGCAGCGTAGAACAGGGCAGGAGAAATATGCTAGCCTAATAAACACACATTAATTACACTTACAGTATGTTTATCAGTACATTTATACTAACCAGATGCTTTCATGCGAAGCAACTCAGAGTGCATTCAAAGTACTTTTTATCACAATGTGCACCCTGGGAATTAAACCCTCATAACTTTGGCATCACTGGTGTCAGCTGAGTTACAGCAACATTCACTTTTATGTGTTTAGCAGACACTTCATTCACTGTGACTTAGAGTACATTCAAGTATTTTTTTTTTTATATGTGTGTGTGCGTTCTCTGGGAACTGATCCCATGGCCTTGCTGTTGTTAGCGCACATATTTACCATAATGCATAACTTTGCAAAAAGTAAAATCTTGAACATATTGTTGTAAATGCATCTCTGCTCCCTTCATTGTCCCGTGATTAATATCTTTAAGAATCTCATCAACAAAATTATAGATAGGTTACATTCCTTTTCTATTCCTATGTTCTTTCAAAAAGATGATAAAATGCTTAGTGTTATTTTTCACATAGTTACATATGAATTATTATTCATATATTTATTTATTTATGTATAGAGTACTTGAGACCACACTGTATTGTGAAAATTGTGGAAAACATGCTTGGTTATTTTTAACATCTACATTTTTGTAATTTCCATTTTGAACATATGTACAAACATATCTTAAAATAAAAGTCAACGTAAATACAAAAATACTGAATAGCATTTAAAAGAATCTCGCAAAACAAACAAACACATAAATCATATCTTAAAAAATGTAAGTAGTGTTTTCAACATTGATAATAATATCACATAGAAATAATGATTTCTGAAGGATCATGTGACACTGAAGATTGGAGAAATGGCTTTGCTACCAGAGGATTAAATTACATTTTAAAATATACAATATTATATATATATATATATATATATATCATAATATTACTGTTTTACTGTATTTTAATGCAATAAATTCAATGAAATTTTTGCCCGAAGCCAATGCATGAGTTATGGCCTTGTGCCTGCCAAACAAATAGCAACACGTAGAATGACTAGAAGCTGTTTCATGACTGAGATCTCTGCTGGCCAATCAGAAGACTCATGGGTAATGACTGCTGGGGTACTTCCACTTACCCTGCCATTTATTCACCCTCCTTTTAATTCCCGTCCCTCTGACCTCACACCAAAACCTCTGCAGCGAAAGAGTGAGAGAGAACGAGGGTGTAAATAAACGAGTGAGCACCTCATATTGCTCATTAGTGGTTAGCCAGAAGTAAGTTGCTGTGTCAGGTTAGGACAAGACTGTCTCATTAGGGATACAGAAACACAGCCAGGCCAATGACTGAGAGAGAGCGAGTGCGAGAGGAAGAGAGCAAGGACAAACAATTTAAACCTCCCAGAGGGTGTGTGTGCGTGTGTGAGAGAGATAGATAGACAGAGAGAGAGAGAGGTAACAAGGACAAAGAATTTAAACCTCCCAAAGGGAGCGAGCAAGACAGACAGAGAGAGAGAGAGAGAGAGAGAGAGAGAGAGAGAGAGAGAGAGAGAGAGAGAGAGAGAGAGCCTTCACCTTAGTAATTATTATGCCAATAAACAAGTTTTCATTTAGGAGAGACACAAGTGTGTTATGCTTTTGTTGCTGCATACTCGGCTTGGGTTATTATTTGTGTATTGCATCATACAATGAAACTGTTATTCTGCGCTTAAGTGTCTATTCTAAGTACTTCACAATTCAGTTTATGCGTGTTTTCCCCCGTATGATTGCAAATATATGTTGTGGTCTACAAGTCTGGCACCACTAATGAGAGAAGAGAGAAGGAAAACAAAACAAGATATTTAAACAGATATTTAGAATGTTTATAAAGACTATTAGAAATTACATAAAATATATTAGGTAACACTTTATAATTACTTTCAATAATAAATTATTAGCAAACATTATATAATGCTTAATGGGTCATTAGTTAATACATATTCAAGAGTTAGAAATGTGACATGCTGTGTTTGTTAATCTTTGCTAATAAACTTATTAAACATAATGTTCAAACAAATCATTATTTCATGTTCAAGTTAACATGCTTACTAATGTTATTAAACTTTCAATTCCAAATGATCAAGCATTTATTGAAAATCTACCATTGATTTTAACAGATGTTACAAAATGATTTGTATGATTATCATTAGCTGCTATTGAGGTGTGATATATCACGAACATGGTTCAATCTGCTTATATTATATTGTTCTGATAAATAAAATAAATAAATGTGAGTGTTGAGGCAATACACTTTTTTTGCACCAAAATTACAATCTGTTTTGTATTTAGCCTCCATTTAATTAAACTTAACCAGCCACCCTTTACACAGACATTGTTACATTAGTTAAAAGTCCACTGCCCATAAAGATACTAATTATAAATAAATTATTAGTAAAGATGTGTGAATAGCGTGAATTCAGTTCTTTTGGGACACTTTTTGCCACTGAGATGACTGTTCATAAAGGTATTAATAATAAGTATTAGTATTAGTAATAAGTAAACAATAATAAACATTTACAAATGATGAATAGTTTCTGCTTTAGGTTAGGTACTGCAAAAACATGAACAAATAATTAATAGATCATTTGTTAAGATGTGTAAATAGAGGTCTACATAACAAACAAAGACCAACAAAAATATAAAGTTTGTTGATTAATTATAAATTAAGGTTATCATAAAGTGTTACCAAATATGATGATGATTATGATGATGATCATGATTATCTTACATTAAAATGTGTATTTTTTTATACATGTTTGTAAATGCACATTGTGGTCCAAAAGGTAGGAAAAAATTAGGAAAACAAAAAAGTATAATATAAAATCTAACTTAATGTTAATTATTCCTATTATGCTAATCCTATATGTATGCCTTGCACATTTTACAACATCAAACAACTCTTCAAATTTGCCAACACTCTGTGTCAACCAGTTTTCTGTAAAACTGCTTAACACTGAGTGCAAAACTAATGCCAAGGTAAAAACAAACAAACAAACAAAAAAAGACACTTCACAAATTGTAGTGTTATAAATGCACATTATTATTATTGACCACTATACATCCAGATGGTGACAGTCCCATTTGATTGTAACAATATTCCTGCCACCCAAGGTAATGGCGGGCCTCTGATCCGATTTATGGAACTTAATTTGCCGACTGAGGTCAACCTTGTTATGGGGACTGATTTGACCGTCGCACCAGCACGCCAGGAGTCCTCCTGATAAGCCAGATGCTCTCTCTCCCCTCACAATGTCCTTGTAAACCAAACCCTAAGCCCTTTATCTTCACCTCAAAACATTTATACTGACCCATGCCCCTCAGAACAGAATATCAGTCATGATTCTAAAACAACCGCAAAACACAGATATGCACCCAAAACAAACACCCACCCAAGAATGTTCTGAGGTTAAGCTTTAGTTAAGCTCTACTGCATCTGTGGCGTCTTGGCAATTCCTTAGTGTACAAAAACAAAGCATTAATACATTAACAGTGGAAGTCTATGGGTAAGGCATTATCAAGGGTTTAACAGAAATGTGTAGCTCTTATTTTTGCTAAAACACTCATTGATTATATTGTATAAAAAGTTGTGTTTTTCAAGCTGTAAAGTTATTTAAATAGTTAGAAAAAAAAGGTAGAACCACGATTCTAGGCTTATTCTTGCATTCTATTCAATAACTATAACTAGAAAAAAAAAACATTTCAAACAATACTTACTATCACGTTCAATCAATTATGACTTACAACGTGTGATAGCAAGCTTTTAGAAACATGCTTAAGTCTCGGAATGACACAAAACAATATTACAAGAAAAGTTTAAAGTGCTCTTGCCCGTAGCCAGCTATGATGAGATTACCAAGGTCCGGACATCTGTATTTTTACGAGGTGTACTTTGTGAAATAATTGGCTAATACAGTATTAACTGTTCCTTCATGCTGCAAAGCTTGTTGGTGCAAACAGCACCAAGATTAAACTTAAACCTCCTCATTTGAGCTGCCTCAGCCTTCTGTCATGGTGACAGTCACCGCTCGTCAATGTCAAAAAATATTTAAGATGACCAATCAAATCAAAGTAGTTGGGCTTTATGTATAGAGAATCTGCATAGTTAGAATTTCAACGCGACACTTCAGTTATCGGCCATAAAGTGCGAGATAAGATGTAAGTAGCCAAACATTTAATATCTGACAACTATTTTATGATAGAAAATATAAAACCAATTTCGGCATTTTAAATTGACTTGATTAATGTAATGTGATTCATACCTGTCAATGCGAAGAGAGAAGAAACAATACTAACGAAACCGTTTTCATCGTTAGGCATATGATTAGTAATGAATCTGCACATATAGTACCATACCTGAAACAGAAAATGAATACATACAGTAATATTCCCCCTGCTCTTCAGAAACGGTGGGCTTCCATACATCAGTGGATCTCACAGAGTTTCTTTGATTGGGGAGGGAGTGACCTTCAGTACAGTAATAATAAATGGTTAATTTTGCTAAAATACAAAATACATGGCACAGTTTTGACACTATATTGACTGTTTATGCTGTTAAAGGTGATTGCTAAGGGATTTGCACAGTGATACACAGAACTATTGGGTGAAGCGGTCATTGCTGTGCTTTATAGAGAATTAATCACAGCTGCTGACCAATCAGAACTAACCATTTTATAAGCATGGACTTACATATCCAACCCAATCTAGCATTGAAAATGTAACTATTACGAGGTGTAAATTTTGTATGAATTTGTATGATGTGTACTGTACGAAAAACAAGTAAGCATGAAGGCCCGCCCCTAAACATAACCATTACCTTGGTGTGGGCAGATCATACAAAAAAAGTATACAAAATGTATATTTCATACAAATTAGCCACACATTTGACAAAATGTCAAACAGTTATGAACTGCAATGAGATCCTCTTGAAATACTAAGACTGTATAGATAACTATTGGCAACTTTGCACATTGTCAAAAATAGTATGTTAATTAGCATTCACAGGTGGCAAAATGCTAATTATTTTGTGGACATCTGCACATCGCTCTTCATGTATGTTTTTTATGTAAAATTCAGAAGGGAAAACACTAAAAATCTGGAGCACTAATTGATTTTAACACACTATTATGATTCAAGGACTCTTGTGTTCAGCATTAATTAACTGATAATGTAGCTGACAGAATTTACCACAAAGGATGCCTGAATGTATTAAAGAGCTGCTGTGCTAAACTAACCTAAAAAGTGTCTAAAGATCCGAATTACATTGTCATTTGACAACATATTCGTTTAGAGTCATCAGAATCTTGGTCGTATGATTAGGTGATTAATTCATTCCTTAATTGATGACCTTCATACAAGCAGCCTCATTAGTTATTGCTTATTAAAAATCCTATTCGATCTAAAAGATGAAAGATGGATTCTCTCTCCACACAGTCCACACTGAAAGAGAGAAAATCTGAGTACATGTAGGTCTTGCTCCGCCAGTCTCACCCTCCCTCTAGGTGAAAGCAAACAAAATGTCTCATGCCAGCTCTATTAATCTCTGGGATGACTTCCATTTAGCAGGGTTAAGGCAAACTGGCTGCTGCATGAGCACTGGCCTTGCTTGTGCAGTCTGTTGTGTAATAGTTCTGAGACTGATAGATATGATTTAGCATATGATGTGTAGGTGGCCTATTTGCTAGGGCTTTAGGTCAATACTAAGCCACATATAAGCAAAGAACATGGGCAATTATGGCACCTCTGAAAGCCAGTAGGTACTGCGGGAAGCAGTGAGGGTTGCTTCTCTTAAATTAATAATGTGAAATTGCTTGTCAGGCAACTTAATAACATCACTGAATGCATTATTGAAACAACTGTGAGTCAAAGTCGAAAAAACTTGGCAGAGGGTCAGAGACGTTTATGATTATGGAGTGGCATTAGGAAGAATAATTAGTACAATTTTGTTTTAACCGGGGAATGGAAATATGTTAAGATTATAAAAGGTAAAGTAAAGGAGCCCTCATATATATACGTAAAATCAGGACAGGGATGTCTGGGTGTACTGTATGTAGTGAGGGCTCCGTGCTGTTGAGATTACTCATCGTCCTGCTCAGTGAGGTCAGCATGGCTGATCCTGATGCTGTAAAGCCTGTTGTCCTGAGATAGACCTTTGAGGCACACCATGGGAGAGGTAAGCCGTCTGATCAGACCATACGCCCCACAAAGGTTTCTGGGTTACCAAAAAGAAAACCCAGAATATGTACAGCACACTGCAGGCCAGTATTGGATAAAGGACAAGAACATTGTGTAAAGGGCCCTGTGATTTACAGTTCAGTTTGTGGGCACAGACAACTTATTTGGAAGGAAAACTTTGGATGGAATTTTAGACAAAAGCATTGAGCCACGCAAACCGCATATATATTCAGATATCTGGTTAGCTAATGGTATCTTTATTCTGTACTGTGGGCTTTGTTACAGTTTCAGAAACTGACATGACACAAAGAGTTCCAACGTCAATAGAACAGGAACAAGGCGGGTATGCTGAGCATGATGATAATGATAATGATTAGATATAATGGCAGATAACAGGGGAACAGAAAGTGGATAATGCACCGATCCGTCGTGTGCACACATGAGAAACTGAGATAAAAGCCTTTCCATTTAGACATCCTAAATCCTGTGCTTCAAAGCCACAAAGAGACCATGTTCATCTCAACTACAGTTCTAATGTACCACAATTGATAGAGATAACTCTTGATACCACAGAATAGTCTTACTGCAGAACAGAAACTTACTTTTTTTAATCGGTGTGTTTGTCTTGTTTTCTATTATAGAACAGTGTTATTTTTGTATCACTGAGATACTACTATTTTAACTATTTTGAATTAATTGTATTTTTTTTATATTCTGTTTTTAATTTTAATTTTAGGTCAAATTGTATACATTTTGTTGTGTGTGGTTTTATTTCTATTATTAGTAGCTCTGTGTTTTTAATTATTATTGATATAATAATGGTCTGCTTTGATAACTGAAAAAAAAAAAAAGTTTTATTTTATTTTATTTTGGGTGCAACAGTTTACATTAAATTCCTATCAGTTAATGTTGTTTTAATTGACGTTTACATTTGTATTGGTTGTATTAAGTAATATTAACTAACAATATATTTGTTACAGTATTTATTAACCTTTGCAAATGTCAATAACAATACAAATGTTAGTTTAAGTCCATTATAACACTAACAGATACCTATTTTGATGTAATAATGTATTAGCAAATGCTGGAATGACGGCCCCATGACGAAAGGATCGAGGAGCGCGATCACAAACAGATGAGGGGACCTGTTTATAAAACTAAAACTAAAAAATTAAAACATTTAATTAAATTAAAAAAGAGAAAGAGTGAGAGAGAGGGTTTGATTAAAAGGGTCATATGATGCGATTTCAAGTTTTCCTTTCTCTTTGGAGTGTAACAAGCTCTTGGTGCATAAAGAAGATCTGTAAAGCTGCAAAGACTAAAGTCTCAAATCCAAAGAGATATTCTTTGCCAAAGTTAAGACTCTGCCACACCCCCCTAAAACGCATCGTTTAAACACCCACCCCAACATATCTACGTCACAATGTGGGAAGATTTGCATAACGTCACCCAAATGTTCACGCAAAGAAAGCAGTCGTAACTTTGATTCTCGCTGCTGTTCGCTCGCTTGTGGAGAGGACACAACTAGCTTTCAGTGGTTAAGTTGCATTTACAACACTGTTCCAGAACTGTTCAACCCAAATATACAGATGTGTGCAGGACGTTTTATGGAGGACTGTTTCCTGATCCTGGAAGAGTAGACTACAATGCCGGTGCTTCTGACTCAAAGTCTTTACGTTTACATATGTAAAGGATTTGCCAAAGATAGAGCAGAGGTTCTCATTCTAAGTTCTTGCGCCCCCTGGCACTGCACATTTTTTATGTTTCTCTTGTGGCTTCAGATATTTGTTCTATTCAAACATAAGTGCCCTGTGAAGTGGACATCACAGGATATTCCACCATGATTCCAGTTTGAAGCGAACATATATGTTCCATTCAAAGTGCACTGAAGTGTGCGAAACGTGTATATATATATATATATATATATATATATATATATATATATATATATATATATATATATATATATATATATATATATATATATATATATACATGTGTGTGTGTGTGTGTGTGTGTGTGTGTGCTAGAGAACACAATGAATCAGAATGTGTCACAAAGACAAAGAGAACCAAAGTCTTAACAGTGCACTTCTGTTGACCAAGGAGAATTACACTGCTTTCAGAAAACGAATTATCTTTTTTCCTTGTCTTCAAACTCATCCAGGCTTTTCTACAATCTTAAAATGAAACTTGCACATACCTATCTGTCAAGCGCTCCGTCGAAGCTTCCTTAATGTGCAGGCGCCCACTGTATTATTTTTATATAAGATTTTTTTAAGTTATATATACTTTTTTTATTACTTCAATCCATATCACTTAGGTGACAATTCTAAGACTTTTAACTCCATTTCGGAGTGAGAAAGGTAGTCGACAGAGTTACATTTCCCCCATGTTACACACGCAATGGCTTGAGCATGAATTCAGAACATTGAATATCTATAGCTATAAACTGAAAGGCTCTTTATGGGAATACTGACAACACTCAGTCATAAGCCTCATACGCACAGGAAGAAAGGCCTCATCCATGTCACATGGTAATGATAGTTTTTAACAAATTAAAACATTTACTCCTGTAAAGCTCTTCCTTTCTGTTTCTATCCAGCTCAACCCCCAGGCCCTCTGGAAAGAAACCCATATTTCTCTCATGTTGCTAGCAATTTCCAACAGAACAAGGGGAGGGGAGTGATGGGACAGAGAGAGGTTAAAGGAATCTGGAAGCTGCCAGGTTGGAAATTGGCGGAGTGATTTTATTCAGTGAGAGAACAGAACATTTCACCTCTGCATAGCCAGCCACTTTACAGAGAGATACGCTGCTTTTAGGAGAAATGTCAGATTGCTTTCCACCTGTCCTCTCTATTTTCTTCTGTTTCTTCTATTGCTGCTGTAAGTATCTTTCAAAATATTCTTTCCACCACTTTAATCTACAGTATCTAGTTTTCGTATTTCTGTGTGGATCTCTCATTGAGGCCCTTTCTCCATATAACACAATCTCCCTATAACTATTTGCAAATTCATGTCTTTGGTTCTTGCTTGTGACAGCTGGTGATTACTTGAGAAATAACTCATATACAAAATCATATTAACAAGTAGTCATACAGCACATAGATTCCCAACCAGAAATGTGAAATAAGTCCAATATAATGCTAAACATATTTTTAAATATCATTTACAGTATGTAAATAATACTGGTCAAAGGTTTGGAATAATTTAGTTTTATTTTTTTATGATTTTGAAAGAAGTCTGATATGTTTAAAACAACAACAACAACAACAACAACAACAACAAAATAACGGTGTTCTATTTAAATTGTAGTTTATTCATCTAATGGTCATTATTAATAACTGAGCACCAATAATGCTAATGCTAAATTATACGCAGTGCACTTGAAGTTGAAAGGAAATTAAAAGGTGTTGATGAAGGGTCACTGAGACTTAATGATGGGGTTATGGAGGTATATAAGTAACCCACAGTTAAATTGTTACAGGAGTCTTACCAAAACGAAAAATAATAACAGAAATCTCCATAGATCTGGCCCACACACCATTCACAAAGTTCTGTATTTTTCTCATATGGAGCACTTTCAGTTAGCAACCGATACGTTCAACCACACTTCCCACCAAAACAAAGAGAGCCCAGTTTCAAACCCACACCTTCATTAGAGCACCATGTCCCGTATTGTGCCATGTGCATGTTGATACCACTGCTCCACAGCTCTGAACATAAAAGGAGATAGACCTCCAGATCTGGCCTTGCAAACAATAATAGTCAACAATAATCATCTGGCCTTGTAATCATACAGCAGGTGAGTACTATGGGTAATCTTCTCACTTTGACCTGTGTGTTATTATTGTGAAAGAGAAAGAGAAAATAAGGGCTTTTGTCTTGCAATCTCAATGTTTCTGGACTGTTATTCTGTCCCTGTAATGTATCAGTAATTGGCTAGCTTTATGCTAGCTCAGTCCTCTATTCCTCGCTACTGGATCTCTATCAACTCCCGTCACCAGCGTGACCTTTTCAATGGCAGATCACTGCATTTATATGCTCCCCATTTCCTGTTTACTCTGAAGGTATAGGTGGATACGCACAGGCAAGAAGGACTGATAGAGTAAGTGTCAAGAGAAGGTGTAAAAAAAATATATATTTGTTTAGCCAACAAATACGAGCTTTCAAAATTACATTTCGTATTTGATATATCAGATTTGATATTTCATTCTTTTTAATTCACTAAATGTATTTTTTTTCTGTTTTGTGGTAAAGTATGTCCATGTTATTTCTTGTTTTTTGATTCACCCAAAAACCTAAAAAATCCACAAATAGTCAGTTAATAGGAAGAACAATAACTGAACTTTATCAGCCATATTTCAATATGTGAACACATTTGTAAACCGATTAGTGCTCTGTGATTGGCTTGGTCTCTGAGCTCTGATTGGACAACTGTTCTGTTGCTTTCAGAGACAGTGACGCCCCTCAGGGGAGCAGATAAGCAGCACGGTTTAACTACCACATTCCATGTGTGTGAGCGGATAAAGCTAATCATATGTTAAATATGCTTTTATAGTTTTTGTCAACAATGCAAAACGAGAAACATTATGAACTTTGAGCCTAAGAACCAAAATCTGAAAACTATCTGAAACACATCTTTATGAAAAACTATAAATCTTCCTGAAGAGAAAGTTCATGCTGAGATAAAAAGCACATAGACATATTTTAATATGAGGAGAGCGATAGAGAGAGAGGAAGTAATCATATTTTAGATATATCCAAGCCTGAGTTGACTGTCATGCTTTGTTACAATCGCACTTGACAATATTGTAAAGATGTATTGTGGTAATAAAACAAAAGTGAAGTGCATTAAATATATCCAGAGATCTGACGAGATCTGAAAAGCCAAGAACAGATAAAGGGGCTAATAACCCAAAACCCCACATCTGAAATCACTGATCTACAGTGATCTGAAGTCAAAACTTATCTCAGACTACAATATTAATACATATTTAAATATGCAATATAGATTTATTACTACTTTGGAAAAAATAAATATATTTTTTACAGTGTATAAATATTTATTATTATTATTATTATTATTATTATTATTATTATTATTATTATCAAGCGCAAGGTTGGGGGTTCGATCGCCCGGGAACACATGATAGGTAAAAATTGATAGCCTGAATGCACTGTAAGTCACTTTGGATGAAAGCGTCTGCTAAATGCATTAATTTAGTTTAATTTAATTTTAAAAACTGTCAGGTTTTGGGACCAGTTCCTATAATCCACCAGTCACCATGGCGACAAAATAAGAGGCTATCTCCTTTATAATTAATCAGATTGTAGACTCTGGCTCATGCTAAAACATAGAGCTTGTCACAGAAAATGTGGCAGCGAGTCAACTCTATGTCAACAGATAACAAGCTCAAACAGCCAAGAACACAACTGTCAGTTGTATTAAATATAACCAGAGGCAATGACAGCAATAAAGGTGCTTGACAAATTAATGGTTATAGACACCAAAATCAAAAGGAACCAATTTAATAAATGAGTATATATATATATATATATATATATATATATATATATATATATATATATATATATATATATAATCTCAAATAAAATAAGAAACGTCTGATCTGGAGAAATGTTATTAAATGACATTTGCTATATTTCTTCAGATCTTTTATGATTTAGTAGCTTTAATATGCTGCAGAAATGTGACAAGTAGTTTACTGTAAGGGAATGTTTACTGTCAAAAACTAAATTAACTTAACCTCAATTCATAGAAACAATAAAAAAAAATATATATTGTAAAAATCAATTACAACGGAAGTATAGAGGGCAGGCATTTTATATAGACTCTCAATGCATAACTCTCAATGCACTGCAAGATTAAGAGTCAAAATTACACACTGTTGTTTTTAACTGATGAAAAATTACTAGATAAATCATATTCATTGAGACCACCACACTAAAAGTACAGTCCTAAGGGAAGTGTTTTTTGTATTAATCTATTATCCATCATCATATTTTACCCAAGACCAAGCCCCCTTTTTTCAAAAAAGGTCAGGACTATTTCTCATTGAATTCTAGCTGGAGGTGCCTACGCGAGAAGCCAACAGGACGTAAATGCACTGACCGTGAGGAAATGATCATTGCTGAACTATAATTCACCCTGTAAATGCCCCAAACTAATTTGCTTGGATGGTATAAAACCAAAACTTCCTCAAACACACACTGATACAGCTGCTATGTGTTAAGAAGTGTGTCAGTATATCTGTCCTCTGAATTAATTACACAGGAAAGATAGAAGAAGATTAGGAGGAAGTTTGTACTGAAATCCAATTCATGATTACTCTAAGAAAAAAAAAAAATAATTTCTCTCCGTCCCTCTTTTCTGTAAATCTTTGTCTCTGTATACTATAGCTGTCTTCACTAAAAGACACCCCCCACCACCACCACCACCACCACCACCACCACCTCTTTTGTTTACCTCCTGCTCTCATCTCTTTATATCCTGCCATCACTGAGGTCAACCCCCCCGTGTAGACCCTACCATCTGTGGCCGGGATCTACAAAATTCCTGTTATTTAAGAGTGCAAATGCGCTCTCTCTCTCTCTCTCTCTCTCTGTGGGTGTCAGTATAATCTTGCCAAAGCCTGTGTAAACAGGACTAATGCATTGTAGACTTTGGAGTCTGGTGTGAGCCTAATCCCTTATAAACCTACATTTGACAGATTCTCCTGCTTTTTCCTGTTTAGAAATCTCCGCCTCTCTTTCTTAAAGGGGGGCTGAAATGCTATTTCATGCATACTGAGTTTTTTACACTGTTAAAGAGTTGGATTCCCATGCTAAACATGGACAAAGTTTCAAAAATTAAGTTGTACGTTTGAAGGAGCATTTTTGTTCCCAAAATACTCCTTCCTGTTTGTCACAAGTTTCGGAAAGTTTTTTTCGAGTATGGCTCTGTGTGACGTTAAATGGAGCGGAATTTCCTTATATGGGTCCTAAGGGCAGTTCTGCCGGAAGAGCGTGCGCTCCCGTATAGCAGAGCAGAGACGAGAAATTCACTGATCAGAGCGAGAGCGTCGCGAAAAGTCACAAAAGAAGTGTGTTTTTGGTTGCCAGGGCAAGACAACCCTGCACAGATTACCAAAAAAAAAAACAGCATTTAGGGACCAGTGGATGGAGTTTATTTTTACAGAGCATCAACGGAGCTGTGCAAGTGTTTGTGTTTGTTCCCTGCATTTCGAAGATGCTTGTTTTACAAACAAGGCCCAGTTTGACGACAGATTTGCACATCGTTTATTTCTTAAGGATAATGCAGTCCCAACGAAAAAGGGTCACGATCGTGTGTTGGAACCGCAGGCGGTGAGTAAAACTGCTTAAAATATCTCTGCCTCCTTGTTAGTGCGTCCCCTCCCATGCCGGAGACCCGGGTTCGAGCCCCGCTCGGAGCGAGTCGTTGCTGCTGCTGCTCTCGTTCAGTTTCAGCCTCGGGATCTGATTCTGGATCATAAATAAACGGCTGAATCGGACTGTTAGCCATGGTTTGTTTTGGATGATGTTTTTTTCCTCAAGGTAATGTCACAGCTTCCAAACGCTCTCAACTCAAAAGCCTACTGGCGCTCGTGATTCTTCAGCTCCGCCCACACGTCACGCCTCCAGCCGGTAGTGTTTTTCCGGGAAAAATCGGTACAGACTATCTTTCTCTTATGAATATAATAAAACTAAAGACTTTTTGGAGTTATGAAGGATGCAGTACTACTCTATAGGTACTCAAGATTAACAGGATATTGAGTGAAAACAAGCATTTCACCCCCCCTTTAACGTGACATTTTAGTTCCGTTCCGAAACCTAGTGAGCTGCCCTGCTGTATCCTGCTTATGTAGACAGAGTTCTAACTGAAATGGTGCCTCACACGGTGAAAGGTGAATCGTACAAATAACATTCCTTAAACACACAGGAGACTCAGTGCACAGTTGATTCAAATACAGTGCAGAAGTGCGCATTCACTTTTTCAGCAGTGTTGGTTCCAAAAGTATTTATTGATTTATTTTTTTTCATATTATCCAATGGGGATTTTTTTCTTTATTAAAGTGACACAACATTACAAACTTTTAAGTTTATGGTTAAGGGTTTGCAAAGGCAGACATTTTTGTAAGTATCTCTAATTACTTTAAAAAAAAAAAGAAAAAAAAAGAAGATGTTTTGAAGAATGTGGTTAACCATAAAATTGCCAGTAGCCACTGACTTTCACTTACAGAGTAAATGATGACACATTTTTCATTTCTAGGACCTATCCGTTCAATAAAATAATGTAAATAAATAAATAAATAAAAACTGGACCTTTGTATAGCTTAAAGGGTGCTTATATGTAAATGATGCATATAAGTACCTTAAAAGGCAGATATTAGTACCTAAATGTATTTAACATATCCAACATATTTGTACTTTCTGAGCGACAGCTTTTATACTTTATTATTATTATTATTATTATTATTATTATTATTATTATTATTATTTTAATTACTATTTTTTTTTTTTTTTTTTTGTGTTTAATTACTTTTGTAATTAAGGAGTGAATTTAAAGCCGTGGGGTCTCATTTATAAAACTCTCTGTAGATTTCATCTTAAAAGTTCTTGTTATGCTTTATAATAAATATATGAAAATATCCCTAAAAACAAAATGGTTTAAAGTTGTTCTCAGATATATTTTAGAATAGAGTTGCTCTCATTCTTTTTCACTGGAACACATTTGTTGAAATAAAAGTAAATGCATGCAGTTTTGCTGATGAATATCTTTTTGCTATTTTTAGTGGAAACAGATAGGCCCATATTTATTGCAGTGTGAATACAGTTGTCTGATTCGAAGTATTTTAAAAAGGAAACATGCAAATCTTACCGTTTTCTCCTATATACTTCAAACAGAGGTATTTTTTATTATGTTGTGGAGATGCCTTCACATGACATCAACACCTCTGTGCAGCTGAGCTTCAGTTGTACAGTAAGCTATTATCACTGGTCCTATACTGGACAATGGACCATTCAACCACTGAATCCAGCAGTGTCTGCCATAATATCAAAGTAAGTGCGCATCATTGATCATTGTTTTCGTTAAAATATTTCTCAAAATATGTGATCTGTAGTTTATGTTAAAGATGATTTATTGTGCACCTTTAGCACTCCTTGGTGTCAATAAAACATAGCATACCACATGAAAATTATGTAGACTATTGTTAATAAAATTATGTAATTATGTTTTTTGTAAAATGATGTAATTTTAGTGTTTATCTCCATTAATGCGAGTGGGGTATTTAATGCAAATTTGTATATCAACATGAGTTTAAAATCATTGTTTACTTCATTTTTTATTTTCTCACTCCAGGAAAAAGAGTTTGTACACATGGTCTAGATGTCACGCTGCCAGTCTTTGTTTTCCTGGGTGTTCCCTAGTGAGCTCACTTCCCCTTAGGCACTTCACCATAGGCACTTTAATTCCGCTAGTCTGGTTGTGTCTTCACAGTTATTGCACTCCAATTAGAATCGCACAGGTGTTGACAATACTCTGTCATTAGTTTCCCTATATAGAGCTGTCTTTCTCTGTTGTCATCATGGAGTCCTTACCCTATGTGTCTCATGCTCTCGTTCCCCCGAGACTTCCTCTACCTTCTCATTCTTCCGAGTTCCCCGTTTCATCCGGTTCCCTCTTTTGGTTACGTTTGTCTCTCATGACTGTTTATTTTTGTAGTTACCCCTCTGTTTAAATAAAAACCCTTACCTGCATTTGGATCTACCCTCTCTTTGTGTTTTCCCAAACCCAACCGTGACAGAAGGACTCCATCATGCCTAGATCCAGCGGTGTGAGATTTCGAATCGGTTCCCCAGCCACCATGGAGGAACGGAGGGGGAGATTCCGGAACTTAACCACCCTTCATCAAGAGGGAAGGGAGGTGGGTGGCCTGGCGCAATTGTTTTGGACTTTGGCAGTCGGGTTAGGTTACAATGATGCAGCACTAAAGGATTGGTTTAATAATTGCCTGGATGATCCTTTACCTCAATGGGAGATGAAGGGGTTAGAGATCCTGGACTTTTGGGGGTTTACCAATTACCTGCACCATCGTGCTCAGTGGGATGCAACAACCACACCAGAGTTTCCAGACAAGGCTGCCAGCTCAGCCCCACAACCCAAGATGGCCACCAGCCCAGCCCCACAGCCCAAGATGGCCGCCAGCCTAGCGCCACAGCTCAAGATGGCCGCCAGCCCAGCACCACAGCACAAGATGGCCGACTCAACGCCACCGACTCTCCATCGTAGAGGGCGGAGGAGGAGACAGGCAGCTACTGTTCCTCAGGACCCGGAGAACGTTCCCGAGCGGGCGGCTGCCGTCCATGAGGCCATTCCCGATGCGGTGCCCGCTGCTGTTCCGGAGGCGGTGGCCGAGGCTGTTCCCGATGCGGTGCCCGCTGCTGTTCCGGAGGCCGAGGCGGTGGCCGAGGCCGTTCCCGATGCGGTGCCCGCTAATGTTCCGGAGGCCAAGGCGGTGCCCGATGCAGTCTCCGAGGCGGTGCCCGATGCAGTTCCCGAGGCGGTGCCCGATGCTGTTTCCGAGGCCGAGGCTGTTCCCGAGAAGGTGCTCGATGCTGTTCGAGAGGCCGAGGCAATGCCCGATGCTGTTCCCGATGTGGTGCCCGCTGCGGTTCTGGAGGCCGAGGCGGTACCCGCTGCTGTTCCGGAGGCCGAGGCGGTGGCCGAGGCCGTTCCCGATGCGGTTCCCGTTGCTGTTCTGGAGGCCGAGGCGGTGCCCGCTGCTGTTCCGGAGGCCGAGGCGGTGGCCGAAGCCGTTCCCGATGCGGTTCCCGTTGCTGTTCCGGAGGCCGGGGCGGTGGCCGAGGTCGTTCCCGATGCGGTGCCCGCTGCTGCTCCGGAGGCCGAGGCTGTTCCCGAGGCGGTGCCTGATGCAGTTCCCGAGGCGGTGCCCGATGCAGTTCCCGAGGCGGTGCCCGATGCTGTTCCCGAGGCGGTGCCCGATGCAGTTCCCGAGGCGGTGCCCGAGGCAGTTCCCGAGGCGGTGCCCGAGGCAGTTCCCGAGGCGGTGCCCGAGGCAGTTCCCGAGGCGGTGCCCGATGCTGTTCCCGAGGCGGTGCCCGATGCTGTTCCCGAGGCGGTGCCCGATGCTGTTCCCGAGGCGGTGCCCGATGCAGTTCCCGAGGCGGTGCCCGATGCGGTTCCCGAGGCGGTGCCCGATGTTGTTCCCGAGGCGGTGCCCGATGCAGTTCCCGAGGCGGTGCCCGATGCTGTTCCCGAGGCGGTGCCCGATGCAGTTCCCGAGGCGGTGCCCGATGCAGTTCCCGAGGCGGTGCCCGATGCAGTTCCCGAGGCGGTGCCCGATGCTGTTCCCGAGGCGGTGCCCGATGCTGTTCCCGAGGCGGTGCTCGATGCAGTTCCCGAGGCGGTGCCCGATGCAGTTCCCGAGGCGGTGCCCGATGCTGTTCCCGAGGCGGTGCCCGATGCTGTTCCCGAGGCGGTGCCCGATACAGTTCCCGAGGCGGTGCCCGAGGCTGTTCCCGAGGCGGTGCCCGATGCTGTTCCCGAGGCGGTGCCCGATGCAGTTCCCGAGGCGGTGCCCGATGCAGTTCCCGAGGCGGTGCCCGATGCAGTTCCCGAGGCGGTGCCCGATGCTGTTCCCGAGGCGGTGCCCGATGCTGTTCCCGAGGCGGTGCCCGATGCAGTTCCCGAGGCGGTGCTCGATGTTGTTCCCGAGGCGGTGCCCGATGCTGTTCCCGAGGCGGTGCCCGATGCAGTTCCCGAGGCGGTGCTCGATGTTGTTCCCGAGGCGGTGCCCGATGCTGTTCCCGAGGCGGTGCCCGATGCTGTTCCCGAGGCGGTGCTCGATGCAGTTCCCGAGGCGGTGCCCGATGCAGTTCCCGAGGCGGTGCCCGATGCTGTTCCCGAGGCGGTGCCCGATGCTGTTCCCGAGGCGGTGCCCGATGCTGTTCCCGAGGCGGTGCCCGATACAGTTCCCGAGGCGGTGCCCGAGGCTGTTCCCGAGGCGGTGCCCGATGCTGTTCCCGAGGCGGTGCCCGATGCTGTTCCCGAGGCGGTGCCCGAGGCTGTTCCAGAGGCGGTGCCCGAGGCTGTTCCAGAGGCGGTGCCCGATACAGTTCCCGAGGCGGTGACCACAAGGCCGTGGTGGTCTTCTACTCCGCCCTGGGGGACTCTGGCGGTGACCACGAGGACGTGGTGGTCGTCCGCTCCACCCTGGGGGACTCGGGCGGTGACCACGAGGACGTGGTGGTCGTCCGCTCCGCTCTGGGGGACTCCGGCGGTGACCATGAGGACGTGGTGGTCTTCTGCTCCGCCCTGGTGGACTCCGGCCTCGACCACAAAGACGTGGTGGTCTTCCGCTCCGCCCTGGAGGGCTTTGTCTTTGACCACAAGGCCGTGGTGGTCTTCCGCTCCGCCCTGGCGGACTCCGGCCTCGACCACAAGGATGTGGTGGTCATCTGCTCCGTCCTGGTGGACGCCTCAACATGCCCTTCATGGACTTATGTTTTGTGTTTTTTGAGTTCTGTTTCTGTCTGTTCTTTTTAGTTTAGTCTGGCCCTCCTTCCCTCCCCCTGAGCCTCCACCTGTCCGCCTCCCTCCTGGACTCCTTGTTTTGTGTTGCACCTTTCCATTCCTCCTGGTTGCTCCTGTCCCTGTTTTCTGTCCCTCCGTCCCTCCCCCTGGTCCGCCGCCGTTCCACCTCCCTCCTGCCTCTTTTTCTGTTGGGGTTTTCCTGGGTTTAGGTGGAGCATCTGGTAGCTGCTCCGTAGGGAGGGGGTAATGTCACGCTGCCAGTCTTTGTTTTCCTGGGTGTTCCCTAGTGAGCTCACTTCCCCTTAGGCACTTCACCATAGGCACTTTAATTCCGCTAGTCTGGTTGTGTCTTCACAGTAATTGCACTCCAATTAGAATCGCACAGGTGTTGACAATACTCTGTCATTAGTTTCCCTATATAGAGCTGTCTTTCTCTGTTGTCATCATGGAGTCCTTACCCTATGTGTCTCATGCTCTCGTTCCCCCGAGACTTCCTCTACCTTCTCATTCTTCCGAGTTCCCCGTTTCATCCGGTTCCCTCTTTTGGTTACGTTTGTCTCTCATGACTGTTTATTTTTGTAGTTACCCCTCTGTTTAAATAAAAACCCTTACCTGCATTTGGATCTACCCTCTCTTTGTGTTTTCCCAAACCCAACCGTGACACTAGAATGTCTGTACATATTTGCGCCCAAGTAAATCTTTTATAAATCACGATATGTGTGTAAAAAAAAAAATGCATACGCATGTTTCTATGCCCATTTTGTGCATAAGCAACGTTTATAAATGAGTACTGTCACAGGTGTTACTTCAATGTAGACTCTTGCCTGCATACACACTTACCCACAATACACAATTACACAGCTGCACACAACTCTAGCTCTATGAGCGATCACACTCTAGAATAGACTGAAACAACACAGGAAAAAGAATAGGGAAGTACCCTAGAACAGCTTCCCATGAGAAAAACCAAGCACACAGTGTGTGTGTGTGTGTGTGTGAAGATCTCTCCTTCCTGATGCCTTTGAGGTGTAAAAAATAGATTTGCTTTGAGTAACCTGCAGTCCATCAAGATTTCTCTGTTGGACTCTCTCTGTGTGTACTGAGAAAAACACACATTTCTGTTCACTTACACTGATTATGAGTTTTTAGCACCTTAATATGAATCTTAAAAATATTGCATTTGGATTGACTCCAGATACAATTTACTGAGACAATAAAATCCAATTTTTTCATCTCCTACAAGAATGTAACTTCACTGTTTACTGCTTAACCTGCTGTATTCCCAGCACATAATACAGTGTGTAGGCCTATTTGTGAGTAAAAGAAAAGAAAAAAAGACTACAATCATTATTTTCTGACAAAACAGCACAGGCTGTAATGATTTAATCATTATAGAGATTGATTTAAAGCTTGTTACAGTGCTAGATTGTTGGAGCCAGTGAAAAGAGAGTCTGACTACCGGTTAGGAGTTCTCAAATTGACACTAAAAGCTCAAACACTGGAACATTTCATGAAGTCTAAAAGCCAGCAGTAATTATAAACGGAGACAAATCTTGCACTCCCTCACACATACACGATTACTATCGCTGGGTTCAATTTCTTTTGTCTGGAGATGAATCTGAGAGCTTTATATAAAAAAATTAATAAAAAGTATCTGTTAATTTTCCCCCTGAAGTCTGTTTATAATGTTACTCCAGGTTTATAGTAAGGTTTAGTTTCACCTAATTATTGACCACTGATAGACAAGCTATTATGACAACTCTAACATCAAGATTTTATACATACATTCTTTTATTGGCTAACTATTGTATTGAAATGTTATTCAATTGATGCGTACCATGAAACCTGTGAATGGGAAGTCTTTAGGTAAGCATGACCTCATCATCAGGTTCCTTAGAGGGGCCAGCAGGTTAAATCTTTCCCGGCCCCCCTCTATACCCTTTTGGGACCTGACTCTAGTGCTAAAATCACTACAGCAGGGCCCATTTGAGCCTTTGCATTCAGTTGAGCTAAAGTTTATTTCATTGAAAACTCTGTTCCTGCTTGCACTGGCTTCCATCAAGTGGGAAGGGGACCTGCATGCATTTTCGGTCAACAATTCGTGCCTAGAGTTTGAGCCGGCTGACTCCCATGTAATCCTGAGACCTCGGCCCGGCTATGTGTCCAAGGTTTCCACAACACCCTTCAAAGACCAAGTGGTGAACCTGCAAGCACTGCCCCTGGAGGTGGCAGATCCAGCCCCGGCTTTGCTTTGTCCCGTCCAAGCATTGAGATGCTACGTAGACCGGACACAAAGCTTCAGGACCTCAGACCTGCATTCCATTTACAAAAACTAAAACTGTGAAATTCCTTTAAATCCCTCAGAATTATAAAAACAGCCAACATTAAAAACTGCTGTATATTTATTTAATTATTTATTTATTATGACCACCGGGTTCCTTCCTGCTCAAATATATACCCAGATTATTTACGCTGTGTGAAAACATAAAATGCTCAACTCTGAAAAAAAAAACAAAAAAAAAAAAACACCTCAGTCGTTAGGGTGAGCTTTGATTTGAATAAAAAGAAGGAAAGATGGTTGTAAAAGTCCTGGCCTTTAAAACAAACAGGGACTTGTGATTGATAATGTTTTGGGTCTAAAGCCGCAGGATCAGCAGTACTGGCCTGAGAACAGTAATTTTCATTAGTGTAGGACAGAAACGATAATGGAAGAGTATACACACTCTTATACACTCACACACACACATAGCAGCAGCAGAAGGAATTACTTCCACATATGACGTGAAACATTTTAGAGTGGCGCAGAGCAAAAGGACAGACCCAGCTTGAACTGCACACAAAATGACACAAACAGTGAGGGTACCATCAACATGACATGCAGACTACACAGACTTGACACATGGACGAGATAAGAGTGTCATTAGCAGGGGATTATTGAGCAGCATACTGCAGGTGGTATATAATGAGGGGGTTTTCAGCATTATGGATGTTGAAATGACAAATAATACAACAGGCCAGTCTGTATCTCACACAGCTTCTGCTCAACAATACAGCAGATATAATAGTGTGGTGCCAAAAGATGACAAACCCAAAATCCACAGCAAGAACATAAAATAAGACACTAAACCTAATGGAGTCTTAATGAATAAGCTTTCTGAAGACCAAGTTATTTTTTAACAATTTAATATATATATATATATATATATATATATATATATATATATATATATATATATATATATATATATATATATATATATGTATATATAAATAACATGTATTTGTTTTTTTTTTTCACAGACACTAATAAACTGACAGACTTCTGCAAAGAATCTTTTCAAAAGCATCACCTGCTCTAATAAATCTAAAACTATAAATGCATAAAAAAATTAATTCACAAAATTTTTTTAGTTGAAAAAATTATAATTATAGTAATAAAAAGTTGTATTACTACTATTATTATTTGTTATAATATTTTTATGTATTTCATCTGAGTATGCCTAATACCTCCTAGCACGAATAGAAGCACCAGACAAACACACACACACAAAATATATATATACATATTTAGCTCATTTCCATGAAATTTTGGTTTTTGTAATGTAGAAACTGTATATTCTATCGCCCTTCACCAACCCTACCCCTACCCCTAACCCTCACAGGAAACTTTGTGCATTTTTACTTTCTCAAAAAAACCACATTCTGTATGATTTATAAGCGATTTGAAAAATGGGGACATGGGTTATGTCCTCATAAGTCACCCTCTCCTTGTAATACCTGTGTCATACCCATGTCATTATACAGAGTTGTGTCCTGATATATCACAAAAACATGCCCACACGCACACACACACACACACACACACATGTTTGTTTTTGTGAAAAGTGGGGACATCCCATAGGCGTAATGGTTTTTATAATGTAGAAACTGTATATTCTATCGCCCTTCACCAACCCTACCCCTAACACTCACAGAAACCTCACAGAAAAAGAGCCAGTCTCTTTCCTGCCAGTGTATCCCATCACATACTTCCAGTCTCAAATGGGTAAGAGGTAAGAACACATGTACCTGAAGGAGCCATTCCTCAGGGCAAGAAAATCATCTACGTATTGAAGCAGCGCTTACACATTTTAATGCATTTACCAGCACTAGACAGGCACGCACATCTTGAACAAGTGCAAGGTGGCATATGGAGAGACTGCATTATTAGGGAGCTGTAGTAAAGGCATGTTAAACTCATGACTCCCATTCTGAACACGTACAAAGACATCCACTGCCGAGAACAGATACAATACAGAGCCTGTGTTTGCTTGGAAACAACCCTGTTACATGACTTAAAGTTTTAACTTCTGTCTAGAATGACAAATTACCCACATTCAGCCGAGCAGAGAGAAAAAAAAAAAAAACTGCTCCCAGGACAACACTGAAAAAAAAAATTGTTTCCTCTCATGTAGGAATGTCCTCCCAGAAGTGTACCACTAGGAAATGTTGACTTTATTCCTTTTTTTTTTTTTTTTTTTTTTTTTTTTTTGCAATTCTCTGTGTGAGTTCCTTTTTCTATCCTGTGCGAGATT
Organism: Carassius gibelio; assembly: GCF_023724105.1. Taxonomy (NCBI): domain Eukaryota; kingdom Metazoa; phylum Chordata; class Actinopteri; order Cypriniformes; family Cyprinidae; genus Carassius; species Carassius gibelio. The sequence continues at coordinate 7,448,639 of NC_068371.1, read as the reverse complement.
GGAAAGAGACAGCTGGAAAACCCTTATGCCAAAGGACTCCACAGAGATGACACAATAAGACATCAAACTGTATTGAAGTTGGCTACTTTAGCATGCACATGCATCAGCTATGACAGCAGCAATAAGATATTTCCCTTTTATGCATCACTGGCTGAAGTCATACGAAGTATCTGCTGCTTTCCAAAAATTACAAAGACAGCAGAAATGATATTGTTGATCAAATAAAATATTTAAGCATCCTTTAAACAAGATCAGTTTCCCTCAAAAGCAAAATTTCAAGGTAAAATTCAAGGTAAAGTATATAATCTCTGTGCCGCTTGTGGCAACAATTTCAAAAACAATAAAACTTTTTAAACTTGTTTTATGTGTATACTTCACTACACTGAATATTTTAATGTTAATGACTTAATGGTTGAGATTTTTGACTTGGGTCAGTGAGCAAACACCTTCCTAGAAACATCCTAGAAACTACATATGCAGTTAAATATGGCAGTTGACTGCCAGAGTGGTGCTACATTCTTAAACGTTTCTGGCAGTCAACTGCCACATCTAGCATTGATTTTATTTATTTACTTTTTGCAGTGCATGGGAAAGGGAAAGCAAAAATCGCTTTATTTGTGTTGCGATAATTTGATATAACTTCATTACACTGGGTTGAGTGCATTAATATGCTGCAAATGTAAAATAATATAAGAGAGCATCAGTCAAAGAACAAGTCAATTACCACCAATGTATGAAAATAACCTACAGTAAAGCAATATTAAGGCACATGTTCGCACTTATAATTAAAGAAGAGTTGAAAAAGAAATCGGTTGGAGTGGTGGTGTGTTGGTATGTTGCTTTATTGGGCTTTGGAGCACACTTTCTGCATTATTACATTAATGAGAGTTTCAAACAGTTATAATATAAAAATGTACAAGTAAGCATGGGCCGTTGCACTTTATTTTACAGTACATGTACTTACATGTAGTTATAGTGTACTTACAGTGTATTTATCTAAGAAAACTCTGGTAATACAAGGTAACTACATGGGGTAGGGTTAGGTTTAGGGGAAGTTTAGGGTTAGTAACTAGTTCTTACATAATTATTGTAATTACTATAATAAGTACATAGTATGTACATGGGGGACAGGACTGTAAAATAAAGTGCTACCGCATGGGCCTTACAAAAAGTATTGTGGTGGTACCATGGTGGCAGACCGAGATACTCAATGATGTATATATTAAAAAAAAATATTCCCATGTCAAGAGTCTAAACTCAGGGCGATTTTTAGAAAGTGAGTTATGGTAACCTCCAATGACATTGACAACAATCAGTGTTTTTCAGCCTGTGGTCAAAAACAGGCATTCTATCATTCACTGTCTCTTTCTCTCAAACATGTTTGTTTATGAGGGACTGACGGCAAACAAGCATCACGCTGTTAGTGCATTAGACTGAAGACATATGTCTGGATAATGAACACAGCACTTTCACCAGGCCACTGACAGCATGCAAGAGACTCACCCCAGCCTCACATTCCACATTAATAATGGCTTCTAGTTCCTGCTACATGATAAACCGTGTGGGGGGCCGTCAGATGAACGAACAACAAATGCAGGATTAGATTTCTTTTCCATATTTCACATCCTGCTTAATCAAAGCTTAATAAACATCAAGATGAGAATTTGTTAGAAAGGCTTTCTTGTACTTCACAGGGTTCTTGAGAATAAAATTAACTTAATGAAACTGTTGAAGAACGTGATACAAATAGCGAGAGAGCAATGACTGTGATAGGGGAAAAAGTTTCACAACAATGTACTTTCTCGACATTAAAGGGATTTCAAGAATTTCACAGAATTTTCACAACAATTTCATAGAAAAAAAACAACCTCTATGACTTTTTATTCTGTATAGAGCACCAAAAGGATGTTTAGAAAATTAAGTTGCTCTTTTCCCATAGTGAATTTCAAATAAATGCTTTTTTTTTCTTCTATTCATTAAAAATAAATAAATCATAAAGATGTGAATAATCACATATATATTTCTTGAGCACAAAATCAGCACATTAAAATTATAGACGAATGATCATGTGACACTGAAATCTGGAGTAATGACTGCAGGAAATCTTTGCCCTCTGCAGGAATAAAAATACACACATTTTAAAATATATTAAACCAGAAAATATTAATTATAATATGTTTTCACATTTTTCACTGTATTTTTGTAATTTTATTGTAAAACATGATGTAAAAAAAATGACATTATCATGTTAAGTACTCTGAAACCATATATTACTTTTGTGACAAATTAAGCCAAATTTAAACTGCAATTCACTAATATATATATTTATATTTTTTATATACTGTATATGCAAAAAAGAAAAGAAAAAACGCCAAAAAAAACACTTGAATCACTTTCATTATATGAAAAAGAACAGCTTGAAAAGAAATAGCGTGTGTGTGTCTGTGTGTATGTATATATATATATATATATATATATATATATATATATATATATATATATATATATATATATATATATATATATGCTAACACAAAGAAATGTGTTAAAGAATTGAGCTATTCCTTTAACACAGCACATAATCCAGTATGTCAGTTGTGTGAATTTCACTAAATAAATCAGGTCATTCCAAACAAGCACAGATTGTACACAGGCACAAGACTTTGCCTGAGGAAGCCACAAACAAGCAGATGCCACTGAGCGTGAGAGAGAGATTTTGAGATTTTCTGACTTCACCTCGAAACATGCTTTGCAGAAAACTGTTCATTTTAAGCTGCCCAGGTTGTAGGCTGTGCTCAATGACTAGAGTTATCTCCCATGAGCATATGGTGCTTGGATTCAGCTTAAACACAAAGCTGAACACTGAACGTTGACGACTGAGAATCGAAGGGTGATGCCAAAGGTTAACAGCTAATTTATTAGAACACACACTTGCTTACACACACAAATATGCTCATGCACAGTCTAAAACTTTTGTTAAACCAATGCCATCAAATCATGACCACGATTCTAGATTACAGAACCATACAAGCCTGGATCAACAGCAGGTCCCGTGAAGCTGATCATCGGGTCTATGAATGCTAAATCAGGTCTGTTTCATCCTCTGTGCCGTCAAACATCTGCTGTTGAATAAACATTGTTTACCTGTGTAATCGATGAGGGAACATTGAGAATCCGGAGAGAGTCTTGCAGCCAGTGAGTCCCAAAGTACACCCTGGCAATACAATTAGAGAGCGGCAAATCACATGACTCTCTTAGGTCTGCAGTTACAAAGGTAACCTTCCCTCACCTGGAGTTGAGAAGAGACTTTACAATGACACACAAACTAATAGAAGTCTCAACAGACTGTTAATGTAGCCTATCTGCTAGAGGGTGCTACTAGCAATGCTAATGTCATGTTACTAAAATAGAACAACAGCACAACAGCAAATCAACCAAGAAGCTCTTTGATGCTAGGAAAGCTACCTGTTAGCATTCCCATTTATCTCAATAGCTAGTTTTCTCATGGGTGCTCAGTTATGGACACAATTGTTATTGAGGCGTAAATGCCATGTGAGTAATCGCTGTTGGGAAATGATGTCATGATGCTAATTGACTGATATCACAACACCAAATTGTATAGACACAGACACAGACACTTCACTATCAACGGTCCTTAGCCCTTAGCTATGACGTTAAACTAATAATGTTAATAAAATACAAATAATAACATTCATAATAGAAAAAAACTACTATAATCTACATTCAGTACAAATGCATTGCAACTTTTAAATAGTCATTAATAGAGAAAGATAGAGATTTTTGATATGTTATTTATGAACAGGTGCTAAACCACAACCCATTCTCACTCCAAAGGCGTCAAAAACCGAAGCATGGTCAAGCGCCCCTAGCGTCACTTTTATGACGCCAAATGTGCCTCTCGGCGTCGACTATCGAAGCACTACGACCTTCATTGCTTTCAGTGGGAAACTTTTGGCGTCAGAATTCGCCACGAGGACATGAGATGTTTATCGCTATGAAATCACGTTCAAGAAGTCTCATTCAGCACACATCGCGCGATACTTGCTATCAGTTCCACAGTTTGGGTGAGTAGTCGTATATACGCTCTTTTAATGCCTTTTATCAAATGTATTCTGTCTTCTTTATTAATCAGATTAGTGCCATATGTTTAATCGCTGTATTATATCGGTCATCCGCGGCTGTCTTTGAGTTTCATTGCGTTTAAATAAATGAACACAGCTGCTAATTAGTGTGATTAAACTCTATCTGTCACGTGACGTGCCATAGACCTTCGATCCGTTTTATATTATTATTAATTTCAGGATCAATGATGTAAGTTGTATTTGTAGTAAAATCATGGTAATCACGACACAATAGTAATAAATGAAATGTGAAGTTAAAACACAGTAAATGGGACATTAGTAACTGTAACTGTAGTTTTACTATGATATATTAATAATCAATACAACAATACAATAATCACCAAACCAGCTATGTTTGTATCACTGTAATGTTAGTGTTTTTATGTGCTTTTATATGACAGATATCACAGTAATCATGTGTTCTGTACCATGCTTTTAATACCTTTTAATGTGAATCCAAAAAAAAAAAAAAAATCAAATTAAAAATAAATAATAAAACATGTATTTTTCCATCTTGCAGTTCATTCATATCAGTTTATATATTTTAACTATATTTTTATAGTTTTTATATATATATATATTTATATATATATATATATATATATATATATATATATATATATATATATATATATATATATATATATATATATATAAATATTTTGCTCACAGATCATTATTAACATTCTGTATATAATTCAATTTTATTTTCTCTCCCCTTTTTTATTATTTTTATTTTTAGCTGAAAAGACGTAAAGGCAGTCAGCCCAGTGGTGTTTCTGGAGAGGGATTCCTTCAGAAATGGAGAAGACAGAAAGCTGCGGAGGCAGATATTTGCAGCAGTAAGTCTGTGATAGTTTGTCTCTTTTATCAAAAATTCCTGCTGTTATAATTTGTACAGCATTTGTTGTTTCTTAAACTGTTGCACTGTCCAAATACCCACACTTGCCATCTTTTCACTTGACCACTTGATTACTTATTTGAAGTCTTTCCTGTATTTGGCCTAGTGTTCGAGTGAGCATGATGACCACGAGTGTGTGTCGAACTTTTCATGACCTGATGACTGTGTTTCCCAATCCTGATCCTGGAGAACCCCAGCACTGCACGGTTTTGGTGTCTCTCTTATCTGCCTTGGAGTCTTCACTGATGAGCTGATGAGTTGAATCAGGTGTGTTTGATCAGGGAGACATCTCAAATGTGCAGTGTTGGGGTTCTCCAGGACCAGGATTGGGAGCCACTGCCTTATGGGACACTTATGTGTTTAAAGAGATTTTTAATATCTAATTATCAATATTTCACATACTGTACATTGGACAGCTTCCCATGACCTCTTGTGAGATCTCTGCAAAAAGTCTGACGATTTATTCCAAAACATGATGCATGATGGGATACACTAAGCTTTGTATAGCGCTCCAGAGCAGTATTGGAGAGGTTTAGTGTGTGTTAAGGACGCTGTGCTTTGGCATTATTAAGACCGGGCACAGTCTTGTGCACACACTGTCACGTACACACACTCTCAAGTGGCCAAGACTGCAAGTGTGGGTATCTGGACAGGGTCAAAGTCTTAAAAATGATCCCTAAACACATCACAGTCTTAATAATCCAGTTTAATACTTGTATGATATTGTACAAGCCCCAGGACGGTCTCATCTGACACTATCAAAGAATTCATATGACTATAGCTTGTTATTAATTACTTGCTTTCAATAATGGATTCATTTAACATTTAATTATACAGCATCTTTACAGAGGTGTAATGTACAAGCTGCACGTAATTAATAATATGTCCTTCCTTCTGTCTTACAGGATTTTTTCCAGATAATGCTGTTCTTCTTTTTCAGGTCTAAAATATCGAGCTCAACAGCTATTTTAAGAGCCAACCCTCACAAACCTTCCTAAAACCTAAAAGAGCTATTACTGAGTCTCAGCGAATCTTGCCACGATCAGCTCTTCCCAGGTACATTTGTTTACTCCAAAAATGCTCTGGTCTGAATCTTACTTTAAATTAACTTAATTATGTTTAATGAGCAATATTAATTGCACAGAGAGTAAGTAGAGATTATCTTGTTTCACAGAAGAGAAGGAAGACCAAGGATATGATTTGCTCAGGATGAGGAATGAAGATGGCCATCTTGAGCTCAAACAAACAGAAGTCCTCTGGTATGTGTGTGTTGAAGCAATGCTGTGTTATACAACATTTTATGATGATCTCTCACAGAACTGGTCATGTCAGCCTTGATTTTGTTTTATACTATTACAATTACAGCATGTTAGCAAAGTGTGACTGGACATTTTTAATATTATGTTTTTAAAAACACACCACCTGTTTTATTAGCAGACAAGTGTCATGAAATTGGTTTAGTTGATATAAACACCAATTGACATTATTTCATTGTTTTGTAAATGTTATGTTATTAATTGTGAATTGATAGTTGATTGGTTTGAAGCCAGGCCTTACACTGCACAGACTAAAACACATTTGTGAGAGAAGTCAGGAACTTTGGAGAAAGATTCTAGAGGAAAAAAACACATTTACTGCAACAATAGATCAATTCTAGAGTCTCTGAGAACTACACATGCTAATGGAGTCTCATGAGCAAGACCTTTGCTTCTGTAACTTTTTCTTAATTCTTGCAGAATGACATATTTATTGCAGTATTTTTATTTGTACAGATGATCTCATCAGCCAAATGAGGGGTTTTGACCAAGTGATGCTCTTGAAAGGAGTGAAAGAAGAGGATGTGGTAAATTGTCTTCAGAGAAAAGCTTCTCAAAAGATCTTAAAACAGCTTGAAGAATGGTAAGTGTACAGTACTACAAGGGTCATAGTTACTCACCCTGCTAAAACCACACAGAACATAAGCTGCGCTCTCTGTCCATTAAACAACTTCTTCTGGATTGTTTGTTTCACTTTGACCAGGTCTGGGATCTTAGGACTGAGAGATCATCTGGCTGAGAACAAGCTACACCACATCAGTGCTGGATATCAACCACAAACTGTTTCCAGACACGAGAGAAGAAGATCACGATGGGGAGATGAAACCAGTTTAGATGTGATGATGGGAATCATTATTTTCTGAAACAGTATCACATGTCTTATATGTATCACATGATCTGTATCACAGTTGACTGGATGGGACTGTGTGACTTTTAAGGACATTTCATCACTCATCTGTGTGAACTGATTTATATATGAGGTTAATGTATCTTTGATGATAATTATTTTCATTGAATCTTATTTGTCTTGATGCTACTTTATCAACTTTATAGTCTATGCTTCAATAAAATGAAAATGGTGAATATTGTGTTCTGAAGATTCTTGGTAAATACATCATTTTACTAGGTAGGCTCATATGTGTTTATTTTAGACTTGGAAAAACGACATATTAATTATTGGGATTATTTTTTTATTTAAGACATGCACATTTTTGATCGGATTAATAACATCTGGGACATCAGTACACCAGAAAGTAATTTTTTTATATTTTAGTAACAAATATGCACATTTTTTGTGAAATACAGGGAGTTACAAGATTAATTATTCTGCATTACAAGATGGTGCCATGGGCTTTATTGTTACAAACACTTGAGGGATAACTGAGAATGTAGCAGGAATGATCAACATGGATCTTGTACTGTATTCAAACCAAGAGCAGGCACATTACTGATGTCCAGCACATGAGGAGCAAGATACGGGGGTGAGGAGGACATTTTTACACTGATTTCGGCTAATTAGTTATATATAATGATAATATATATATATATATATATATATATATATATATATATATATATATATATATATATATATATATATATAAATATTCTTAGCACTGCATGAATTTGTCCTTGTGTAATAGTGAAGTATCACAATGTGTATACATTGTCCTTGATTACTGCTTTACAGTGGGGAATAGATAATGGCAAGTTGTTGCAGGTTCATCCATTATATTTCTTGCCATTTACTTCAAAAATCAAAGAAATAATCTATTATTTTCATTATTAAATCATTTCTTTATAATTTTTCCATGTTTCATCAGATGGCCTCACAATGTCCTGTCAAAAGGTATAATAGCCATGATGAATAGAATAGAAAACAGAGGACTGTGAAAACTGTCAGATATAAATGTGACTCAGCTCAGTTTGTTGTTCATGATGAGGAGAATACATATATGTAGGTTTTACTGCCCTGCTACCCCCAGGGGCCCAGTAGCACCCCCCGGAAGAGCCCAAAACTGTACATTTCAAATGGCTGTAAATCAGAGTCCAATTAACATATCAAAGAGAAAATGGGCAGGATTGTTACTTATGCTATGCTGATAAAATAATGTTGAGCTCAGTTTTCAGAAATAAGTGGAAAGCTGGCATAAAAGCATTTTAAATATTGCTCACTGTAAAATACCACATTTCAGCCTGCCTCTCAAATATATCATAGAGGTTTGCACAATAAACATATTTAGATATCCAGTTTACCTTAAAATAAATAATTTATTTAGTTTCGTTAATAAAAAGTTTTAAACTACATTACCCACAAGCCTCCGTCGTTCTATCTATAGAAAGGCAACACTAGGGGGCTGTTTTTGTAGTTCATTGAAGTTATGCTTAGGGTTAGGATTAGGATCTCGCTAAAGATGTCATTTTTCTCAAGATAGCAACACTTCATTGTTGACTTAATATATTACTAATGGGATGATAGGAGCAAAACATACTTTTTAACATGATGCGCTGTTTAATATGGGTTAAAAGATAGTCCAACCACAGACTGTCCTGAAAAGTCATAGCCAATGGCATCTAAGCTGAGCAGCAGCGTCACACTTCCTTATCCATGTATGACAGATGTCTTTCGTTTTTCGGCTGAAGGGATAGATTCGGTTAACAATAGATTAAGCTTGCTACTTATTAGATTCTGTTTTATTAACGTCTTCACCTTCCTCCGTTGTTCAGCTTGACAAAAATTGGGCAATATTGATGTGCACATGCCCAGCAGTCGCAGTTGTATCCAACAGATAGATTCCTCTCATTAAATATAAGACACATTTTTAAGATTTGTATTTTTTTTTTTTGACCAAAGACAAATATATTTACTAATCAAATGACGTGCTTCTAAAATTTACATTGTATATTACATTGTGTTTTAAAGTTAAAATTGTTCACATTTGTGTTTCTGTGATTTACCATTCTCTACCATTTGAACCCTAGGAATAAAAACAGAAATTATAAATTAATGAATGAACAAATACATAAAGCATAATAAACATGCATATTTTTGTAAGGATCTTCCATTATTTATTGATATGTCAAACTCATTTAAAGACAACATGCCCAAATTACTACACTGCATCCTCTGTCACCAAGCTCGTTTTTGCCACCATAAAGAATAAAAAGGCAGTTATGTTGTAAACATTAACTATTTTCAGTATGCAAATGAAAATGCTTTTATTAAAAAACAAAACAGTAAATACAGTATGTCTTTCAGAGAACACTGGAAAAAGATCAATTTTATTAAAAAAATTAAATTGACCAAAATGTTATACAACACAATGTAAATGTTTCAAACTCACAAAAAAACACCATTAAGACATGCATGTCAAGTGTGCAATATCATCTATAAAACTCAATCAGCACAGCATCAAATAAACACTGATTGTCTGAACAATGGAAGACAGAGAAAGTGTTCAGGAAAACAAACACCTGCTAGCTTTGACAATAACATCATGAATTCACTTCATGACTGGAGCTAGGGGATGACTGTGTATGAATATCTCCTTTACTAAAACTCTTAATTAAAGTCTAAAAAGTTCACTGTATGAAGCTTGAAAAAGAGAACAAAATGCTTTATCAATACGAAAAATACTATTTTTAACTATTGTTTTCATCACTGGTTCTGTAATGTATTCATTATGAGCTTATAAATAAAACAAAGTTACATCTTCTGCAAAAATCAAACCACTGCAAAGTCTAATCACTGATCCAGGGACCATATCTGTGTGTGTGGGGGATAAAGAGTTAACGAGGTGAGTCCTTGTGCATGATGGAGAACTGCAGTGTTATCCTCAAACAATCCTGTAAAACAGAAATATTACATTACATTCAACTTATACATTACACTGTGTTTTGTTTAGACCATAAAAGCAGCCTCTGTAAAGATGCTGTAAAATTAAATGTTAAATGAATCCATTATTGAAAGCAAGTAATTAATAACAAGCTATAGTCATATGAATTCTTTTGATAGTGTCAGATGAGACCGTCCTGGGGCTTGTACAATATCATACAAGTGTTAAACTGGATTATTAAGACTGTGATGTGTTTAGTACAGTATGTGAAATATTGATAATTAGATATTAAAAATCTCTTTAAACACATAAGTGTCCCATAAGGCAGTGGCTCCCAATCCTGGTCCTGGAGAACCCCAACACTGCACATTTGAGATGTCTCCCTGATCAAACACACCTGATTCAACTCATCAGCTCATCAGTGAAGACTCCAAGGCAGATAAGAGAGACGCCAAAACCGTGCAGTGCTGGGGTTCTCCAGGATCAGGATTGGGAAACACAGTCATCAGGTGATGAAAAGTTCGACACACACTTGTGGTCATCATGCTCACTCGAACACTAGGCCAAATACAGGAAAGACTTCAAATAAGTAATCAAGTGGTCAAGTGAAAAGATGGCAAGTGTGGGTATTTGGACAGTGCAACAGTTTAAGAAACAACAAATGCTGTACAAATTATAACAGCAGGAATTTTTGATAAAAGAGACAAACTATCACAGACTTACTGCTGCAAATATCTGCCTCCGCAGCTTTCTGTCTTCTCCATTTCTGAAGGAATCCCTCTCCAGAAACACCACTGGGCTGACTGCCTTTACGTCTTTTCAGCTAAAAATATAAATAATAAAAAAGGGGAGAGAAAATAAAATTGAATTATATACAGAATGTTAATAATGATCTGTGAGCAAAATATTTATATATATAAACTGATATGAATGAACTGCAAGATGGAAAAATACATGTTTTATTATTTATTTTTAATTTGATTTTTTTTTTTTTTTGGATTCACATTAAAAAGGTATTAAAAGCATGGTACAGAACACATGATTACTGTGATATCTGTCATATAAAAGCACATAAAAACACTAACATTACAGTGATACAAACATAGCTGGTTTGGTGATTATTGTATTGTTGTATTGATTATTAATATATCATAGTAAAACTACAGTTACAGTTACTAATGTCCCATTTACTGTGTTTTAACTTCACATTTCATTTATTACTATTGTGTCGTGATTACCATGATTTTACTACAAATACAACTTACATCATTGATCCTGAAATTAATAATAATATAAAACGGATTGAAGGTCTATGGCACGTCAGGTGACAGATAGAGTTTAATCACACTAATTAGCAGCTGTGTTCATTTATTTAAACGCAATGAAACTCAAAGACAGCCGCGGATGACCGATATAATACAGCGATTAAACATATGGCACTAATCTGATTAATAAAGAAGACAGAATACATTTGATAAAAGGCATTAAAAGAGCGTATATACGACTACTCACCCAAACTGTGGAACTGATAGCAAGTATCGCGCGATGTATGCTGAATGAGACTTCTTGAACGTGATTTCATAGCGATAAACATCTCATGTCCTCGTGTCGAATTCTGACGCCAAAAGTTTCCCACTGAAAGCAATGAAGGTCGTAGTGCTTCGATAGTCGACGCCGAGAGGCACATTTGGCGTCATAAAAGTGACGCTAGGGGCGCTTGACCATGCTTCGGTTTTTGACGCCTTTGGAGTGAGAATGGGTTGTAAACCATGACTTCTTGAAGGCAGCTGGATTCTGACTTTCTGACCATAAAGGGAACTGTCCATATTTATAAAAATGAAAGTAAAAATGTAAGTTATTGAGAAAAATATCTATGCTTCTCTGTTTCTTACAATGCAAATGGATGGAAAGCAGTGGCTACAAAGCACTAATCATTAGCATGGAGTCATTTCAGTACAGCAACAATGTTTGTCTACTTTGCACATTTTTCAAAGTTAGAGATATTAAATATGAGTGTTTGACCATTAAAAATGTTAAACTGAAAAGCTCAGCATGTTTCATTTTTTACTGATGAGAGTTTGCCTTGACCACACACACACACATAAACACACACATGGACATAAACAGAGACAATAAACAGCACCATGCACAGCTTGCTCCTTAAACTCAATTTTTATGCACCATCTTTCACAATTTGTGACAAAAACAAATGAATCATTATTTGTATCAGTGGACACGCATGCTGGAATTTCAGCTAGATGCTCTGGAGTGACAATCACACACATACGCACACAGGTATATTTGAACAATTATCACTTAGCCTATTCCTGTCTAAGTGAGCAGTTCTTAGCTAGAACAAGCTCCAATACGCACCAGACTTCATGTCAATAGTCAAAGGTGTTGTTTGTGAGGCTACACCAGAGGAGGCAATCGATTCATAATTATACACAGACACTTTTAGGAGAACTGAAAGCCCTATTACTGTAAAAACCCAATCAACCACAATGATATTATCATTACCATCAGGCACATGTTGACATAATGCAGCAAAAATGTTCCCAAATGTCTAGTGTATCTTCGTACCTCCCATATCTAAATTAAATATTAATCCATTTAAGCATTTAAGATTAGGAGAATGCGTGACAAAAAGCATGAACGTGCCAGCGGAAATGTCTTCAACCTTGTGAACATATCTCGACTGATGACCCACAGCAAGTGTCTTCATTTCATGCTAATTAATATCCTAGTTGATCTCAAGAACACAACCATATTTCCACCACTAATGCGTTAGCCAATAGCAAACAGATTTTCAAGCCAGCCACCGTGATTGTTTTGCTGCAAGGGCCGCAAATGTTTGTGCGCGTGCCATACAATAATCTTTATCCCGGAGCAGTACACTGGTGCTGTAGTGTTGGCCTAACATGTTCATATTAATGAGCAGCGGGTTCACGCTGTTGCGTGCAAATCACACCCTGAGGCCAGTGAAAGAATGACAAAGGTTAACAGTCCCCTGAGGGAAGGGGGAGGGAATATAGAGCAAACAGGGCAGAGGCGAAGAACAACCAAAGTGGCAGAATGATAACAAAAATGGGCGGAAAGAAAACAGGCAACCTTAAAATGGGCTGATGCACTCTGGCAAGTAACTCACAAACATGCACATAAACGAGAGCCGTGCAAACAAAGTGGAATCTAAAACAATTACACAAGAGCACACGGGCCTGCACACGCATAACTGACAGAAATACGAATGCGAAAAGAAATCCGTGCCACTTTAATCCTTTAATGGGTCTACTCAGTAACACACACACACATGCATGTTTACCAAAGAAACAAACAGATCCAAAAAAACGCACCAAATTGCTGGCACAAACAAAGCCCTTATCATGCTAGTTTAAAAAGCTCTTACAGTATCCTCATTTCTCTCTCTCCCTCGCAGACTCATTAGTTGGATAACAGCAGAATTGCGGTTCCCCCAGTTGGCCCTCTATCCTCGTTAGCGTCTGCTGGCCACTTTCCCCTGTGTGTTCGCAGAGCGTTCTGCTAAGTGAAGGGAGAAAAAGCAAAAGTGGCATACAACAAATTATTTGACCCCTCGGGCTGCCCTCTAGTTCAAACACAACATTTTTGGGAGCACCAACAGCCAACCCCACCACATCACACCCTGCTAGTGCTGCACCCTGCCTGAGGATCAGGTCTGATCTCTCTTCTGCCTGGCTCCTGAAGCGTTATTAAGTAAGAAGGCTGTGGCTGATTGTAGCCTGTGGAACAAAACCTGCTCTAACGTCTATACACAAGATGCGAATGGCCTACTTCTACTCCATCAAGCTCTGTAGCACAAATGCACGCTCGCATACATAGAGCAAAAAACACTTTGTGCCAACCTCACGTCACCTTGCTTTTAATGTGACCTAACACTGGAGAAAGAAAGAGAGGGAGAGAGAGAGAGAGAGAGAGAGCATTGTAGAAGATACCGGAGGGCTGAAAATTCTGCCATTTAATGTATAAAGTGTGTATTTGTTTGGGTGGGTTTATTTAGAGGCACACATTTTTACAATTTGTTCCGATTAGAAGAAAATAGGTTGCCAGATTTTAGGTGTCAAACTAGTCAACCAGATGTTTTTAACCAGAGCAACCCAGATTATCCAACAATCTATAGCTCTAAGCATGGCTAAACCAAAATGACTGGTTTATTGTTGAAAACCATGCAAAACTAACTACCATCAAGGCTGGAATGATTAAAAATAAGCATGAATAATTTATCTGCAATATATATAGGCTACGTTCACACCGCAGGGCTTAATGCTCAATTCCGATTTTTTTTTTTAAATTTGATTTTTTTGCAAGGCCGTTCACATTTCCATTTAAATGTGACCTTTTGTGATCTCTTGTGTGAACGTGAAATGACCCAGAAGTGACCCGCATGCGCAGAAGAGTACTCAACGGTGAACGACGTCACTCGTTGTTAGCGGAAGTAGTTAACGTTAAACATGGATGTCAACAACAGTGTAGTCAACAGCAGAGCTCTTTTTGCAATATTAAAGTTATTTCACCAACGGAGCCAGCACAATTACAATCTTCTCGTTTTAAGAAGAAAATTAAAAAGAAGGTTTTTGGCCATGGCGTTTTGTGCAGCAGTGTTAGCAACGTCGGTACAGAGAAACGTGTGGGTGCGGAGTTGCAGCCAGGAGTGGTGGGATACTGATGTGACTGTGAGTGGCTCTTCTCGTTCCCGCCTACTTCAAAGCAGAATTATGGCGTTTGTAGCGTATCAATGACGTACGGGTCGGATACATGTGGCTTGGCCGTTCAGACGGAGGTCACATTTCAAAAGATCGGATACGTATCGGATTCAGGACCACATATCCAAGTGGCCTGGGTCACATTTGAAAAGATCGGATCGGTGTCGTTCAGACTGTCATGAAAAGATCAGATACAGGTCGCATAGGGGCAAAAAAATCGGAATTGGGTCGTTTCAGCCTGCAGTGTGAACGTAGCCATAGATATCTTACTGAATTTATATAGATATCTTACATAAATATCTCATTGTAATATAGTAGATGTTTTACTAAGTGCTAGATTAAAAAACAAAACAAAAAGAGTAAACAGATTCATATTTTTCCCTGTCTACTGCCTTTAACATCACAATTCAGGAAAATGTCTTTAAAAAAGTGTTTTTATGCAAACAATGTGCTCCAACAGACAAATCTATATGGTTTAAGTTCTTTGTGCAGCACAAAGGAAAATATTTATATTTTGAATGATAATTTTGCCATTCTTTTCCAAACAACTTGAATGAGCAAGGACTGGAACTTTCAAAGTTCAAAAAGATCGCAAAAACACCATGACCATGATCCACATGACTCGTACGATATTGCAAGTTACTGAATTTGTCTGTAAGTCAGTGAAAAGTGAATTAGCCGTTTGTGAACTGGTTTAACACATTCACTGAAAAGTTCTGATTGAAAAAAAGTTTTCAGAGAATACGAGATTTAAGTCCGTTCCTTACACAAAGCTAATGTATGGCTTCATTAGAAATGAAAAACAGTATACAAGTCAAATGAATCACTTTTATTATCATTATTATTAAATTTCTTTCACTTTCATCATTGGAAACAATGGCCAGGATAGACTTCAAAAACACACTTTTTGTTTTCCGCAGAAGAATAAAAAAAAGTGTTTTAAGATCAGCAACAGATTTTCAATTTTTGGATAAGAAGGCTACAGTACGACATCAGAAACACATTTACCAATATCATAGGTCATCCTCTTTCTGAAATATCATTCTACATACACACTTAGCGCTCATTCTCTTCGTTCATGTCTCTTTTAAAAACTCTAACCCATTCCCAGAGAGAATAAAAGCTATCTTTAATTAGACCATTTCACCTCTGAATATTCTATTTTTCTTTTCTTCTCTTGTGTATTACACAGAAAAGACATTCTTAGCACTTCATTAACTGTATGGAACATATTATTGTACATCATTAGCGAAGCAGGGTGAGCAATTCTTCACACAAGACACACAGCCAGATGTGATCTTTTAAGCTGAATAACAATGAGCAGTTAAACCATTTATAAGTTAAACTGATTCAAAGCGTTTCATTCCACAAGAATAGACTCTTTTCTGTGCTTGATAGAGCTTTTAGGATTCTTTACATCTAAAAAAAAAAAAGTGTTTTGAAAGAAATGCCTCTCACTTCTTCCATTGAACCCATTTTTTTTCTTCCCTCAAAACCGGTGCTCGCATCTCCCCTCGACCATCCTCAATGACCTCAATTTCCCACTATTACTCTGTCAAAAGCTCCCAGAGGATGACAACGGAGAACAGTGGAGCCGAGAGCACGGGAGCAGGTGCCACTGCATCTGAGGTCACAGATTTCTCATGTCAAAATGACCTACAGTGAAGGCTAGCTCTGTGACGAGAAACAAAAGAGCTCTGACATGAGACGAAGAAAGACGGGGGAGAGCAAGAGAGAGGCTGAAAGGAGAGAGGAAGCTATCATATGACGGAGTAGGGTGGTTAATTTGCTCTAACAAAACGGAGAGGCCTATTGGGGCTCAGACAACCCTAGTTAAGGGAAGAAAGAAAAACTTTGTCTGCGTGATGATCTGAAAACAATGCCGTCTTTGTGCACACGGATAGGAGCTTTTAAATGCGGCTGAAGAGCATGCAGGCAGAAGAAATAGCAATGAGGTGAGATGAAAGGAAATTATTAACATCCAGAGGTGGGGAGGAAAGCAGCAGTGTGCCGTGAACGCAAAGAACGCAGCGGTATGCTGTCATAGCGATCTCTTACACAAGTTATTCAAACAGCGCTGAGATGGAATCGAAAATAAACTTTACTTAAAAAAACTCGCTAATTAACATATGAACCAGCCTTTTCTCACTCCGTCACATTTTACTGGGTTTAATTTTTACTTCAGGATGGAACAACAGACAACATTCATATTATGCAGAACATCTCCTTTTTACTTTTATTATTTAATCACATGGTGGAAACAGGTTTCTATACATAAGTGAAGACTCAGCGGAAAAGTATTCTTTTTATTTATTTATTTATTTATTTATTTTAATTTTTTTACATTCACTACCGACATTCACAATAGGTCTGTTATTAAGTTTTCATCCTGTTTGATAAAATTACAGAACAATGGCTAAATTAATTTGTTAATATTCCCAGTGAATGACAGAAATGATTCGGATAAAAATGAGGGTGGCCAATGTTTTGAAACAAATGCACACTCAGGAGGGACATTTTAATGAACAATAAATAAACTCTTTTGAAAAAAAAAAATGATTATATAATGATTATTTTCATGGGAATAATAATATTTTTATCAAATGTGAATGTATACCTCATTAAAACAATAGAAAATAAATGCCTTCATGTCTGCTTGATCTCTAGAGAATCAAATTTAGAGTGCAATGAGTGTGAACTGTGTGCTTTATAATAATGAAAGCCTCATGGAACTCATCAAAGGATTTATTCTGAAAACACACACACACTGGTGTGGCTACACACACACATGCACAGGGGTTTTTAATTACTCTTAGTCACTGAAATTGGGATCAGTGTCTAAACTAATCTTCATGCATGTCTGGTTCAGGATGTAATATCTCTAATAGAGCAGTATGAATACTTTTACACTGTCTCCCACTGCTGAAATGCTTATAATTCAAATGAGACTGCTGGAGTTGTTATATTTAATTTAATCTACCAGCCTAAAAAAAATATCTGCAATCAGAAGCAGATTGCTGTGATTAAAATGAAATATGGTTTAAATGTGCATTAATTTTAATGTGACAATGTGTTGTGCCAGAGATTTGCAGTCAATCCGATGACTAACGGATTCATTTTTAATAAAATAACACACAACTTTAATTACTGCCCCGGCAAAGGTAAAACTGACTTATAAAATATAAAAACCATGCATTTATATATTTATAAAATTGTTAGATCAAAATCGCTCTGTAATCACTGTGGGATCAAGGTTAATACCTTTAAGCACAGCATGCATGAGCTGACAAAAAAAGGAACAATTTTATTACAAAAAAAGACGTGACAGATTTGAAATGATGAAAGTATTAAAAGTTTTAAAAGTTAATCATTACTTCAAGTGAGATTATATCAGTTCACACTTTCCAACAGGA
This sequence comes from Carassius gibelio, assembly GCF_023724105.1. NCBI lineage: Eukaryota > Metazoa > Chordata > Actinopteri > Cypriniformes > Cyprinidae > Carassius > Carassius gibelio. Next base: position 7,430,292 of record NC_068371.1, on the reverse strand, counting down.
TACGGTTAAAACAAGATAAATCAATCTAGAGTTTAACAGACACAAAACATGCAAACTATTAAACTGTCTATTACTTTATGTAGTATGAACCAGTTTTGATATATTATGAACCTGTACATAAACATAACATAAAAACATATAATAAGGAATATTCAGTGGCTTTTTGCAGTCAAGGCTTCAATCTACTTGCCAATGGACACAGAATGAGTGACACAAATGATAACTAGCCGCTAAAGTTGCCCCCAAGCATGTTAAACCACACTACAAATGTAACAAGTTTACATTTTTTAAGGATTCATTGATCCCCAAGGGGAGAAGGTATTGGAAATGTTGCTGAAAACTTTAGTGAAAACCTTTAATCACTCATATTACTCTTTTATCTCATACACTTTTTTTTTTCAGTTTTTTCAGATGTTTTTCAAGAACCAAAAAACTTTGCAATCACTTGCAAAATAGGCAAACACATAACTAATGATGGAAATAATATATTGCTTTTTCGACATATTCTGTTTCTATGAGGAAATTCAAATATCGAAATAAAGAATCTTCATAGATTTTATCTCTTATGATGAGAAAAAAAATTCTGCTAATAATCCCACATATATTCAAATTAGTTGCAGGCCACCAGAGTTTCTCCCAGTGTTCCCAATTTCGGGACATTTTCACGCGCAATATAGGTTATACTCAAAAATTCTTATTGTAACTTTAATCTCGTAATCGCTACAACTTCTGAATTCATTTTTTTTAAATGTAATGTAATGTTTTTTAAATAATAATAATAATAATAATAAAATAAAAATGACACAGAAATGTTCTCTGGTGTGTTTGGATCCTACACCAACCAATCAATGATTGCCATGTGAAGGAAATAAAATAAACATGAAGACAGTGAGTTCTCTGTGTCAGATGAGGCATATGGTAGACGATGCAGTGTCAAATGACAAAAAGAGAGGGCCTTTTGCCAACACAAGCTCAAACACACTCACATCTCATGACCGCTTCACCTTTCCTGACTTAACTAGTAAACAGTGTGCTCTTTCTTCACCCGTTGAAATTCTAGTTAATCTTGTGACTAATTTGTCTTGTACCTATGCAGACATCACACATTCTACGCCCCTCAGGACCAGAGAGAAATTAGATTATTTCTGCACCCTGTACACATAGAAAGGTCTTTGTGATGTAAGCTGCACATCATTTATAATAGTTGATGTGAATCATCAATCAGGCTTTAGTCTGTGAAAGGTCTCCTCCACGCTGATCCATACATCATAGAACGTTTACTTTTCTTGTAAAGAATTTAACACACAACTCTTGTCTCATGCATATTTAAATCTCCTTACTTTTTTTGATCAGGTGCCGCCGAAAAGATTTGAAAAAGGAGAGTGCTAAAGAAAATGCACGCTTAACTATTTCATTCAAAGCGTTAAAGTAAGAACAAAGGAGCAGATGCTAATTTCAGAGGATATGGTCTGCTCAAGTTTTAGCTCATATTTAAATAGGCATAATTCTGAAAGCATTGATGGTTTCCATTTAACTTTTTATACAGCGGTCCATTTTCCTTTACTGAGAGAGATGAAAACACTCGAATGCTCTTTAAGGAGTTCATTTATCACGCTGTCCATTGAAATTGAGAGGCTGATTTTTTGCAGGTGCGTTACAATGTGTTTAGCATCACAAAAGCTGCGGTAATGCAATAGATCAGCGTTCTGCATAACTTTGCAGTGTGTACTTCATGATGTAAAGTGATTACCAAACTGCGGAAGGGAGAAATAGAGAAACTTTGAAAAAGAGGTGAAAACAACAACAAAAACTATAATAAATCACACATTTTGCATTTTTAACGCAACTAAATATTTTTCGATATTTAACATTTCACATAGAATTAAAACTGAATTCACTAAAACCTGAATTTTTTTTTTCTTTCTATAAGACTTCATTTTTTCTATAAGTCTATATATGTGTGTGTGTAAGTGTGCGTGTGTGTGTTACTGAATTAACATGTTAAATTGGCAGCATGAATATGCAGCAGTCTAAAAAAACAAACAAACAAAAAAACCAGCAGGCCTGGTCTAGGCAATGAATGAAACTCCCTCCGCTGCCTGCAGCCAAAGGCTCTCATCATAACATTTGAAGCTGACAGGAGGTGCTCTGGATTAAACCTGTTTAAACTGGAGACCGTGGCGAGTGGGCGTGTAACCTAAGCGGTCCACGCTGTCTGGATTACACCCCGAACAGAGCCCTCTCTCGCACATCTGACACATGCACAGACAGAGCTTAGCAAGCAATAAAGCATCTCACACCTGACACCATTTTAGCCTGCCTGGTGCAAAGAGAGAGAGAGAGAGACAGGTAGACAGATTGAAGTGTTGCATATGAGTGCAGGTTCATCAACAACAGGAGGAGCGCATGAGGCAAGCTTGGCTAATGTAGAAGGAAAACGAAAGTGCAGAACGAAATACTCCATCATGGAATGGTAAAAAAAAAAAGACATGACATGTGAGCATACCTTCATGACAAGATAGATATTTCTCAAAAAAATTATACTACACTAGTGCCAACTGGGGCCTTCAAATACTATTATGTATATACATTAATCATGTATAATCATTCATGATAATTACATTGCTGTCTATGCGTTCCAAACAACATGAGGGTGAGTAATTAATGACATAATTTTCATTTTTGGGTGAACTTACCCTTTACGCTTAGTGAATAATATGTACAGGAAGCACTAGATGTAGCTTGTACTACTCGGGGTATTGTTTTAAATAAACTTTAATTTTGCACAAAAATGATCAAAATAAAGAAAAGATGCACAGTGGCACATATTTTGCATTGTTTTTTTTTCTTTTCTTTTTTCTTTTTTTTAGTAATTCAATTGTTTTAATATGAATATTGTTTTAAAAGAGTGTTCAGTACAGTAATTCTCTATATATCTAAATCAATACTTTAAACTTTTTGTTGTCTAAGAGCTTCGTATAAAAACTTAACAAAATAATGTCAGTGCCATAAGACAGTAAAATATTTAATTATCTATTATGTAAGATGCTTGTAATTATTATAATTATGTAAAGATTGCTTTAATGGTATTAATCATTTATGCTTATAGTCCTAATATATGATTTATATTAGCCTGGAACTGTACAAATACTGTGGTATATGGACATTCCTTTTTTATTTGTAACAAAGAAACATGCATTTTCTGTAAAAATTTTGTTTGATTTAGTTTATGTTAATTATAACGAATTAACTATCAAACATGTACAATCATGTAATTAAGCCTGCCGTTATTCATGTGTGACTCGAGTTGTAGTTAAGGATAGCTCTTCAGAAATTCATGATTATTTAACAAGTTTAATAATAATTAGTATTTGATGAATTGTGTTAATTTAGGCATTAGTACATGATTATTCAGGTACCCTAATTGTAAAGTGTTACCGATATTTTTTTATACATCTCAGCAAAGGAAAAAGAAAAACATCTTTATTTTATTATTTTAAATTATATTTCTTCTTCTTCTTCTTCTTCTTCTTCTTCTTCTTCTTATAATTATTAATGAAATGAAATGCACTGCATTGTGTTTTTGTCTTTACTGCCTAATTTATGTATTATTTTTGGCCACAATGTGTTCCTAAACAACTTTAAATTTTCACCTCAAGTTTAAGTTTTTATATTTTTCTTATTTTATAGTCATGAATAATAATAATAATAATAATAATAATAATAATAATTATTTAAGATAATTGAATATGGGATTTCACATTAACAGAGAGAGAGAGAGAGAGAGAGAGAGAGAGAGGGAGGGAGAGATGCCAACTTTCAACCCTATAAACAACTGCCCTGTTACATTTTCTTGAGGCATAATTAGATCCCAAAATGATGGAAAATCTCAAAAACAGATATAAATGTGTCCACGAGTTTGAAAACTGTAATGGTTTTACTTGGAAGAGTGGCTTTTAGGATGGTTTAACGAGGCCTTTACAGAGAAACATTCCACACTTTTGCTAATGGGCTCTTCAGAAGTTAGTCAGAGTAGATGGTAAAAACTAAAAAGAGAGGCTGTTTTAGATAGAGGTACTGTCAGATCAATATGTCAGACAGCTGTGCACCTCTGTGACAACTGTTGAGCTGGCAATAATCTGAAAATTATTTCCAAGGAAAATCCTGTGGAAAGTTGAAAAACCTGACCTCTTAATTAATTGAGCCTTTCCTTCACAAATGTCGCTTTATTTAAAATTGCAAAAAATAAAAACATAAATAAAATCTCTCTCTCTCTCTCTCTCTCTCTCTCTCTCTATATATATATATATATATATATATATACCATAATTCCTCAAATAAAAACTGGTAGTCAAATAAACCCCGAGCCTCTTATAGTGGCCGGGGACGTGGTCAACATGGACAAATAAAGGCCGGTCTTAATAAAGGCTGCATCCAAAAACTTAGGCAGGTGACTTGCTGCCTTGCTGTCTAATCAGGCAATGACTTTGCAGGCAGCGTTTTTGCCCGAAGGCACCTCATGAAACGGATTTTGGACAGGCTTTTGAGGCGTTTTCGGACAGGCTTCTGAGCTTTGGTGATAACCGAGTGGATATTTCAATACTGCAATATTCATTTCTCGCTAGAAGTGGAAAACGTTGTTCAGAAACATAGATTTACACACAAACTGACCACCGACCGCAACTTTCAGACGCCATCTTTATTTTTAGGCTTAACTGTCACAGAATGTTACGCACAGGATTGTGGGATATCAAAGGCAGCGAAGGATACATCTATGCTGCCTTTAAAAACTGGCCAGGTGAAGGCATCTCAGGAGACAGGAAATTACGGGGGACAATTTGTGCAGCAGAGCCAGATAACAAACATACACGCCCCCTGCCGAATCGTTTCTCGTTCTCGAGTCAAGAACCGGTTGCATCGGTTTTCAGATCATCAGTACACTGAACCGAGAACCGTTTCTGTCGGACGCGTCCGATTCGAGAACCGAGGAGCTGATGATACTGCGCATGTGTGATTCAGTGTGAGGCAGACTGACACACAGAGCATTTGAACCGAACTGATTCTTTTGGTGATTGATTCTGAACTGATTCTGTGCTAATGTTATGATCTCTGTCCACTGGAACGCTATCGCTTTTAACTTAAAACGGATTATTTAAAACAATTATTTATCAAACAGATGAAATTAGAAATAAAGGCCTGCCTCTAATAAAAGCCTGCTTCAAATAAAAGCCTGTTACCTTCTGCAGTTCAGGTAAATAAAGGCCCCGGTTTTTATTTGAGGAATTACGGTATATACTGTATAAATTACAACGCAGCATACCCAAAATAACACCATTAAAGTTTAAATAAAAAATGTATAGCATCACAGCTGCAGTAGTTGCTGGCAATGAAATCTGCTATAAATGAGGCATTGCAGTAAATTTTTGACTGCCATCACTTTGGCATCACTGAGGCATTTACAATGAGCAGCATAGACCAAATGGCCAACAATGTTTTGTGTATCTGACAAGATTTTTTGCAAAGTTCATAGTATACATTATTTATTATATATTCAAGAGTTTTGTATAGTCATTTCAGACATATTGTCTTTGATATTTTGCCCATGACATTTTATAGAGACAGTTGCAGTTGCACCATTATTTGTTGTAACCACTTTTCTGATTTACGATGTACCAGCACAAAAGTCAAGTTAAGTCACTTTTATTTGCATTGCGTTATAATACAATACTGCTTGTGTCAATGCAGCTTTACAGTTTCAAAGAGGAACATAGTTTGTCCTGTACACTGCTGTTTAAAAGTTTGGAGTTGGTAAGATTTGTTATTGTTACCAAAAACATTGTTACCAGGCTGCATTTATAAAATAATAATAATAATAATAAAAAAAATCAAATATTATTTTGATTTTAAATAATGAATCCCCTATGAACCCCCAGGCTCAGATCATTTGATTTTGTAAGATAAGCTTGAGCTCATACTGAAACTTTCATTGCAGACTTTGGACTTGTCACTCAGAGCACAGTTTATAATGATTTTGAGATCTCTTCTGAAACTCTAGACAGGATACATGAGACTAAAGCCTTTTTTTCTCAGGATAAAAACCCAATAAGTGTAATAAATAAAATAAATAAAGGAAAAAGAATATATATAGAAAGCCTAGCCTGAAAGTTTTAATTAGTTGTAAAAGCTTGAAGTTTGAAAGTTTATAGAACAAATAGCATATTGCTAGCATGTTTTAGGATGATTAGCATGCTGTTATCAACATACAATATGTATAGGTAGATTCCCCATTTGATTGCACCAAGCACGTAGATGCATCAACCCTTTTTAACGGTCTGCTTAACGTCATTCGACATAATAATCAATATTCAAAGATGCCACAATCCTGCAAAGCCGATGGCCGTAAAATATCAGGATTTAAGTTCCCAAAGAAATGGGATAACCTTCCACTGGTGAGAATGTGTTGGCTTGTTTTTTGTTTTTTTTTTTATTACATGAATGACGTCCAATTGACCCTCCGTATATGGCGGACAGCTTATGTATAGTGGTGTATAGAAACAGACACTAATGAGGCATCTACTTATACATATCTATGGTTATTGGGTTAATAGAATCATTAGCATCTTGATAGCATGTTTCTAGCATGATTAACATGTTGTTAGCATGTTTCTAGCAAGATTAGCATGTTTGTAGCCTGATTTAGCATGTTAACTGCCACCCTCAATTTTTAACATTGATCGAGCTCAGTGGACCTCTGAGATTCTACGATGTCTCTGAGCCGTGCTCCAGCTAGACAGAAGCTCCTTTCTGAGCAGTCTCAGAGGAACTGACTCCAGGTCAGTGTAACATACTGGCGAAGCATCATGCTACATCAATCACATCCTGGCTTCCCATTTTGGACAGCTGACAAGGGAACTGCATGGCCATCTGTGATGTCACTGCACATTTTGAATGATAGGCAAAGTAGTTATACACAGTCAAACACACACACACATGCATACACACCGTTCACTGTCCACAGATCCCTCTCTGCTGTCAGTCTTCATTGAGTTCGTTTACAGTTCCCTTGTTCAGAAAGCCGAAAAAGGACCGTCTGGTTCACTGGCCACCGTCTGCTAGTGTGAGTGAATTGGTTGGGACAGGGATACCCTAATCACTGGTCTGGAGTCAGTATGGGAATCTTCAGGCTTGGATGCCACCTATAGCCCAGAAAATACATGTTGATCTTAGATCAGATTTCTCCCTAACATACACTCACTGGCCACTTTATTAGGTACACCTTGCTAGTCCCGGGTTAGACCTCTTTTGTGGCATAGATTCAACAAGGTGTTGGAAAAATGTTTTGGTTCATGATAGCATCATGCAGTTGCTGCAGATTTGTCGGCTGCACATTCATGATGCAAATCTCCCATTCCAACACATCCCAAAGCTGCTCTATTGGATTGATATCTGGTGACTGTGGAGGCCATTTTAGTAATTTAAACTCATTGTCATGTTCAAGAAACCAGTGTGAGATGATTTGAGCTTTGTGACATGGTGCATTATCCTGCTGGAAATAGCCATCAGAAGATTGGAACAATGTAGTCATAAAGGGATGGACATGGTCAGCAACAATACTAAATTAGGCTGTGACATTTAAACAATGCTCAATTTGTAGTAAGGGGGCCCAAAGTGTTGTAATAAAATATCCACCACAGCATTACACCACCACCAGTAGCCTGAACCATTGAGACAAGGCAGGATGGATCCTTGCTTTCATGTCTTTACGCCAGATTCTGACCCTACAATTTGAATGTCTCAGCAGAAATCAAGATTCATCAGACCAGGCAACGTTTTTCCAATCTTCAATTGTCTAATTTTGGTGAGCCTGTGCGAATTGTAGTCCATCTGCTTCAGGATTCGACGTGTTGTGCACTAAGAGATGGTATTCTGCATACCTTGGTTGTATCAAGTGGTTATTTGACTTACTGTCGCCTTTCTATCATATCTAACCAGTCTACCCATTCTCCTCTGATTTCTGAAATTGGCAAGCCATTTTTGCCCACCCAACTGCCACTCGTTGGATATTTTCTCTTTTTCGGAACATTCTCTGTAAACCATAGATATGGTTGTGCGTGGAAATCCCAGTAGATCAGCATTTTTTGAAATACTCAGACCAGCCTGTCTGGTACCAATAAACATTGCACATTCAAAGTCATTTAAACCAACTTTCTTCTGATGCTCGGCTTGAACTTCAGCAAATTGTCTTCACCACATATAGATGCCTAAATATATTGAGTTGCTGCCATGTGATTGGCTGATTAGCAATTTGTGTTACCAAGCAATTGAACAGGTGTACCTAATAAAATGGCTGGTGAGTGTAGTTCGGTGTTTTACACTGTGGCCTATCCAGGTCCAAAATGAGAAGTTGACACAATTTAGACACAGGTTGACTTATGTACACAATTTTTTTTTAAAAGTTTGGTGTCAGTAAGATTTTTTTTTTTTTTAATTGAAACATTTTTTTTTTAATAAAAATACTTTTATCTGGGAAGGACATATTAAATTGAGAGTAAAGTGAGAGTAAATATATTTATAATGTTACAACAGATTCTCTCATTTTAAAATAAATGCTGTTTTTCTTTTTGAACTCCCATTCATTCCATCCTATTCTTCAAATAAAATGTGTCACAGTTTCAAAAATGTTAAGCAGTGTATAATTTTTCAACACTGATAAAAATGAGAAATGTTTTCTGAGATTCAGATTAGCACATTAATGATTTCTGAAAGATCGGTTGACAATGAAAACATGAGTCATGATGCTGAAAATTCAGCTTTGCCATTACGGGAATATATTTGGATTTGTGAGTTGATGAAAAGCTAATAATTAATTATATCTAAAGTAAAATTAAAATAAATAAATAAATAAATAAATACATAAATAAATAAATAAATAAAAACATTTTTTTTTTTTTTATAAATAAAAAAATAAAAATTAATAAATGGAACTGTATCATAATTGTGATATAGCTTATTTTGATTATCAAAACAATGGCTGGTATTTAATTAAATAACTGTATGGGCTATGTGTTTTACACAAGCAGCTCATGAACCAGTGTATTCAGCTTCGGACAGCTGTTATAGAGCTTATTATTATTATTATTATTAGTAGTAGTAGTAGTAGTAGTAGTATTAATTTTGTTTGAGTTCATAAAAGACCAGTGAGGATGTAATGTGGGCTGAGACATAATCACAACCATAAAGAGGTTTGAGTCTACTTTAAAGTACAGCTACAAAGTCAGAATAAATAACTTAAAAGATATTAGAATTATTAAGTATTTTATATATTTACTTGCATGCCATATGATCATTAACTATCATTAGAGAACCATGAACATGTGAATGTGTTGTTAAATTATTGAAATATTCTCTCTCTCTCTCTCTCTCTCTCTCTCTCTCTCTCTCTCTCTCTCTCTCTCTCTCTCTTTACATTTTATTTTAATTCTGAAATGTACCTCAGCAGTCTACAAGCTGTTCTCTGAGCCTTGGTGCACTCGAGGGAGATGTAGGTTTCTTGGTCCAGCCATTGTTGTACTAACCACCCTCTTTCTCTCCCAAGTAATGTTCTGTCCCCTCTCTACTGTCTTTCTCGATAAAGAGTGGCGAAAGCCCCTATAAAGTCACTAAAAGTAGAAAACACATTAATCAACCAAATTGACCAGCATGTCTTTCTCAGCAGGTTTGCATCACATGTCTGCTCTCTCATCTCAGGTTGTCATCTGTAATATCCCCCCGGAATGCTGGCTGACACTGATATCCCCCATCAGACTAGCGCAAATGGCTTATGCAATCTCAGGAACGGCTCAGCCCGGTGCGGACAGCGTGCGGTGAGGAGAAATATGTTCACTTTCTCTCTTTGCTGTCCTCAGCAGCCACCTTATCAGATCAAACAGTTGAGAAACACAGCAATGACTCAGTGACCACTGTGTGTGTGTGTGTGTGTGTGTGCACGTTATATCTGCTTCCTGAGTCCTTAGAAACCATATTGGTTACATTAGATATGGTAGAGCAAACTTCCACATAATATGAAAATATATATATATATACGTGGAAGAACACACGCACACACCCTCCAGAGTCAGATATGCCAATACCGCATGGATCAGCGCTGCCTGCTTTGTCCACCAGCAGCTTGGCGTCAGATATCATATTACTGACGCACTCCAGAGACATGCGCAGGGTCAATGGATCAGAACCTGATCGATACTGAGAAAAGAGATACAGGAGGTTATATTAAAGTGGACAGAATTAAATTAAATTGGAAAATAACGCTGAAAGGCACATAATTTTTCCTCAGTGACCTGTACATAGAATTACTTTCTCTTTTTCCTTTTGCTCTCACGTGCTGGACACCACAGTCAAAGTGGGTCAGTGTGTATGGGCTTGAAAACCACACACTTCAGCACATACTAAATTATACAAGATCAACATTCTTGAATGTCAAACATGAGTATTTAACATGAGGATAGCTTTTTTTACTTTCTTGGTTTTGGAGCCATTGCTCCAGTCTTCTGTGTCACATGATCCTTCAGAAGTAAATCTAATAATGGTGCTCAATAAACATTTCTTTAATATTTTTTAATAGTTTTGCGGCTTAATATTTTTGTGGAAACTGTGATACACTAATAGGGCTGAATGATAACTTTTATTTTAATTGTGATCACGATCTCTGTTTTTCTTGAATTTTTAATCAGTATTGTCTGAGATATTTGCCCACTAGCTATTTATCCTGAAAACATTTCATTTTAATTTGCCATTTGCTTTATCTTGGATTGGAAACAAGCCTCTGAATGCTTCGATGAGTTTGCCAAATGTTAAGAGTTTAAATCAGAGCTTTTCCCTTAAATCGATTTCCTGCCCAGTGGTTAACTTAATCTTCCCAATCTGGCAACAATGTGCAGGCACTCTTTCTACATTATGAAAAACTCACTGATGAGACAAACATAAGTTGTAGTTTAGCGATCTCTATTGAGATATTCTACTCAAATATAATTGATTTAAAACCAGTATTCGTTTTCTCTCACATGAATAAATGTGATGTGAGTTTATGTTCATCTTGTGATTGGACCTGATCTCCACCCCTTTATCTAACACAAAAGACAAAAGTTTAAAAAAAGAAATCCTGGCATTAAAATGTGCATTGCAGAATAAGTCAAATGTGCTACCAGCATGATACCATAAGTAATGTTTCTTTGGTTACCTCTTTTCTAATCTCCACAAAGGATTTGTTGATTCCCGTAGCAGGAACTTACACGAAGTCCAGACCTCCTGATATTTAAATTGATTGGTTAGATATTGATTAAGCTGACTGCTTCGGGTGATGTATGCGCTCGTCTGCACACTGAATCTCTCCCGGGCCGCCATCAGACAGCACAACAATATAAAACAAACAATGTGTCCTGCCACAGAGAATAACATTCCACCAAAAACTCATACTGGAGGAGAACCTTCACACCTGCTGTTCCTCAGTCAGAAAAAAAAGAAAAGAAAAATCCAATTATGGGCCAACAAGTAAACGTTTCAGCACTTAAGAGAGGATTGATAAGAGGCAAGAGTGATAGAGGGAGAGAGAAAGAGAGAGAGAGAGAGAAGGCTCATTTGCACAATAATACAGTTAGTGAGGTGATTTTAAAATAAGAAAAGCCCATTAACATTTAAATGACTGCAATGAGTTTCCAAATTAAGCATTTTTTTTGCAATCCTTCAGCTGGATCGGATCAGTCAGGAGGAGGATGAAAGGCCTGACTGTGCACTGCTGGCTCACTTTGGCCCATTACATCCTGGCTTAGTTCTGTTGAGCTAAACTAAAAACTGGTCCATTTAGTTTACTGTGCATGCATGTATAAACTAAAACAAACAGAGCCTTGCCTTGGTATTATATATGTTAGTTTCATAAACAAATCATTCTTTGAGTCAGATTTTGAATCATTGATTATTTTTAGTTCACTAATCAGACCAAATGAGTCCAACTTGCAATGATCCAGTGATGATAGCATTTGATTTGGGCGCTTTTAACTTGAACCAGTGGGCAGCCACCTCAAACTCCCTGAAAAAAGCAGAGCTTTTTGCTAACAATTCATCCAAGGGGTTCTCAAGTCAACAGCTCACTGATTCAAGGAACTGAGAATCTCTTTGGAGCAGGCAGTTCAGTGGCGCCTGCAGAATGCTCCGACTGGCCTGAGAAATGGTCATTATATGTCCCATATTTTTGTTGACTTAACCACCAATTAATCATTCTTTTCAGTCGGTTATTTCTTTTCAGTGAACTGGCCAAACGGGTTTGCAAAATGGTTTGAATTGGTTTTCATTTGTTTAGATCTCTCTCTCTCTCTCTCTCTCTGAATCATCAGTCAGTAAAAAAGATAATATCAAGAATACAAAAAATAGCACTAGATGAAGTGGATATTCACCTCCAAACAGTTAAGACAAGTCTACTTTTTGAGAGGTAACTTTGAGAAAAAGTTATTTTTCAGTTATTTTTCGATTGCAAATATGTGCTAGATGGACGCCTCTGACTATTTTGTTGCTTTTTGATGCACACACACACACACACACACACACACACACACACACACACACACACACACATATATATATATATATATATATGTATTACTTATTTGATTTGAAGAGTCTCTCAGTCTTAGTTGCCTGAGTAGTCTTATAGTTACAGTTTGTAGTTACATGAATGCCAAACACATTCAAGAAAATTTTGGAACATAAGTAGATATTCTCATATTTAATCCAGGTTAATATATTTTAATTTTGGTCCTTTTTACTTGGACCAACAAACAACCACCTATAACGCTCCCAAAATTTCCATGGCAACATGCTAAATTAAACCATTAAAGCATCATTCTAGTTCTGCACAGGTAAGAACTATTTATACTTTTTGCAATGGTTTCAGATCAAATGTTATTATGCACAACACTATTTCATTCAACTAATCACTGTATTCATCGGTCATATATCACTGGTTTAGAAAATATTAATAATAATAATAATTAAACCTTTTTGTCTTTGTTTGACCCATGCAATCAGGCTCCAGCAGACCTAATACATGTTCTTGCAACGTACATTTAGCTACATTTATAGCTTCTTTTGGCAATAATAATTTGATAGGTTTTCATTGATTACAAATAACAATATTGAACCGTGTCCTTTGGTTGCACTTTTGGACTGTCTCCAAATCCTGTCAGCCTGCCAGCTCCATTCACTAATGCACTCGCCTTTTCTACACTATAGCTAAAAGACTATTACTTCTGGTTAGGAAGCAAAATTATCCTCTGGCATTTGACAATTAGCTAAATAAATATTAAGCAACACAACTGTATCTACAATTGAAAGTAAATTAGCATATTAGAATGATTTCTGAAGGATCATGTGACACTGAAGACTCCAGTAATGGCTGATGAAAATTCAACTTTGCATTACAGAAATATATGATGTTATAGTAAAAAAAAAAAAACAAACAAAAAAAAAACATTATTTGAAATATAATAATATTTCTCAATATTTTATTATTATTATTATTATTTTTTTTTTAACCAGATATATCCAGTCTTGGTGAGCATAAGAGACTTCTTTCAAAAACATTGCAAATAGTGATGTGATCACGATCCAAACTTTTGACTGGTACTGTATAAGTAAAAATATACACAATTTAAAATTATATGTTATATAAGTAAAAAGATTAGGAATCATATATTTTTCAAGTGATTTACATTGGGGGTTGGAGGCCTCCAGATGTCTGGACCCGGTCCTGGGAAAACGTGATTCATGTTTTAGGATAAAGTGATGCACAGAAAATTCAAAAGAACATTTATTCAAAATATAATAATAATAATAATGATAATAATAATAATAATAATAATAATAATAATAATAATAATAATAATAATAATTATTATTATTATTATTATTATTATTATTATTATTATTATTGTTATTTTGTAACATTAAAAAGGTCTTAATTTTCAATTCTTTCTTGAAACTGTCAAAATAGAAAAACTCAAATAATAATATTCTGATAACAGATTTAATAGCCATATTTTTAAAACAGCCATTTCCAACCACAAAGGCCTATTGGTTATTATGCTGGAAACCAATCAAATTATGACTGCTAGAGGGGAGTGAATGGATAATGCTGAACCATATATCTTAGGTCATCGGTCACACAGCTGGTCAGTATTGTATTATTTACAATCGTATTTAATACCTAACCCAATTAATTAACCCCCGAAGGGCTGGATGGACGGAAAGTGTTTAGTGAAACGAGAGGCACAGGATGTTCTAGTGGAACACACTGCAGGGGAAAAGGTGAAGCAGGAGACTATATGCTGCCTCTAAACAGGCCAAAAGACATTCTGTCCAGCCCTCTATGTGTGTGTGTGTTTAAGGAGGTGAAATAAACATATGAAGAGACAGGTGCATGAAAGCACCTATGTGTGTGTGTGTGTGTGTGTGTGTGTGTGTGTGTGTGTGTGTGTGTGTGTGAGAGAGAGAGAGAGAGAAGGAGGCAAAGCGTGTGATATGCAGTAACAGATACCACAACAGCATTCTGAACAAAAGAACAAGCATTAAGTGTGTTTATGGAATGTGTATTCAGGTGGAGTGTTTATTATTGTGTATGGTAGGTTTATGCAGACATTGTCTGAAAAGCAACAGCAGGTGAGGGCAGATGGCAGCAGACACTTGGTGGCACTGGAGAGATACAAGATGCACACACACACACATACGTCCAAATGCACACATACGCTGAATTGCTGATACTGTACATCAAGTTCACACACAAACACACACACACACACACACACACTGTGAATGTGAAATGTGATGATCTGTTTGCACTTAAATCAAAATGTGAATAAGAATCTACATAAAACTGCTATACATAGAACCTCAAATTCTGAAAATGCATTGCACAAGTGTATTTGAAGCTAAGATTAAAAATAATATTGCATAGCTGAATTTTAATCTAAATCTGAATCTGAATCGGACTGAATGATTTGAAGCAAGCGTGTAATACTATCTGGTTGATTCAGAATCTCAGTCTGAAAAACATATTCACAATTACACTTTGTACAGCTGGGATAGAAGAATTAAGTTAATTCAGGTTCTTGAAATAGATTTCTATTCACTTCCAATTCAGTACAAACTGACATCCTTAGTTATATATTCAGCCGTCCTCTCACAGAGATGGGGGATATTTTGTGTGGAGCCTATTTCTTGGAACACAACATATTTCTCAGATAGCAAGCTCTATCAAGTGACCTGCACTTCAAAGTGAATTCAACACCAAACCTATTAGGTCAGGCATTTTGGTAGGATAGGTACATTATTGCTTTCCTCAAAGCCTCAAGGCTGGATCACTTAGAATGATTCATGACTCTCTCTCTCCCTCTCCCTCTCCCTCTCCCTCTCTTGCCTCTTTCCATAAGCACTCTCCAGGAGAGAAATACTCACGGAAGTAACACCTCAGGATTTCCAGAGCGAGTTTTGCACAGTCATTCTATCTGTGTTCTGATTCCAGGCAATAGGTTTCTCTATATAATAGTGGCTACACGATGCTCCTATTCAAAATAAACTAGCACAATTGTTGTTTTGAATGAGACAGAAACTCCCTGATGCACTGAAACAGGCTTAGTTACTGTAAAGAGTTAAAGGAGAATTATTACAAACCAAAAGGATACAAAAAGAGAAGAAGAGAGACTAAGATCCAACTAGTCTCTCTTTTTTAGACACCAAAAAAGGAAGATACAGGACTGAAAACCACAGCTATACCAAAGAAATGCAAACATTTAAAAAATTCAGTTAACAACAGCATTTACAAAAATTCGGTGTACAGGACTGAACTAACAAGTTATCAAGTCTTTGGTTGCTGAAATATTACTTTGGTCAGAAATAGTGGACACCAAACTCCCAAGACTCTAGAACATTGTTATGACCACCATGGTTTCAATCATAGCGATTTTAAGTGAGTTTGCGATAAACTTTTCCATGCAGGTTTCACTGATTTTTAAGTTAGTTATGTGAATTTGACACGTTGACCAACAGAAAGCTGCTTGGTTTTAAAAGTAACTTCTCTGAGCAGTGATTCATAGTCATAGATGCATTGTTTTTTGTTGGTGAAATTTTGCTGCAAT
Source organism: Carassius gibelio (assembly GCF_023724105.1). NCBI lineage: Eukaryota > Metazoa > Chordata > Actinopteri > Cypriniformes > Cyprinidae > Carassius > Carassius gibelio. The sequence goes on along the minus strand of NC_068371.1, from coordinate 7,414,111 downwards.
TTCACTTTATGCAGCAAAGTTTAATAGTTTTGGTATTTGCCCCTAAATCAAATGTCTTGCAAGTAGCGTTGATAACAATAAACTGGGACATCTTTAGGAATTTAAAAGAAACAAAAAATGTAGCCAGGATAGGATAGCTTTTTTGGTTTGTAGGATAGGTTCTGGAGTGAGAGGCTGCGTGTGAACATGGTTTCATGATCGAAAGCCTCAATGGGTCATTATTATTCCTCTACAGCTCTCCCTCACTTTTCTCAGAGTCTTCTTTATGAAGACCACATATGCTTGATGATGAGAATTACCCTTGTCAAAGATGCATAATTGGCGGACGCTGCCTAATGACAATGGCCATGTGAGATTTAACAAGTTGAAAATGAATGTGAATGCCCATTTTCATGTGAAAATGCATGCCACATTCAAGTGGCTTCTGCTAATCGAGAACTGCGACTAAAGCCCCCTGATTGACTCATTCAAAGGGAGGCAGAAGGCGCGAGAGATAGAGAAAGAGAGGGAGAAATGCAGACTGAGAGAGATGGGCAGGCTATTTGTTTCAGTTTAGTGTTGTGATTGAAAGCACTTGAGGCACCATTGATGGAGGAAAACTTCATTTGGCCTCGCTGAGTACCAACTGCACATCAGTCTGCAGAGAAATCACTCAGTCTGTTCTCCAGGAGAGATTTGAAAATCTGCTCCTCTGCTGCTTGTAGGAAGGGGAGAGGCTCTTTATTTGCTTCAAATATCAAGACTTCCAGGCAGGTGCTTTAAACTGAGACATTCATTTAACTGAAGGCACACACTCTCATTACAAAATTATGGATGAGGGTATTTAGTTTTTGTGATGATTTGTTATGGAAAGAATCTATTAAAGGTACAGGTTGTAGGACCTGCCACGAGAGGGCGCACTATCAAAACAATAACAATCGTGTGGTTTGATGATGCTAAGGAGGAGCGTGGAATGATGGGATTTGTTGTGTTCTACCCAACCGCTGACGGCCATCAATCAGAGGGAAAGATAAATCATGGATTTAACTTGAGTTCAACGATTTGCTCGAGTAGATAACATACATAGTCAATGCAAAGACGCGATCAGACTGTGGATCAGATGCGTCCTCGCGCGGGTCTAGAGATGCATTGCCCCACATTTGGCATGTATGCCCCATAATATTAATTTTGTTGATCGTTATATTAGCTTACGTTTTCTGTAAAGATACGAATCCAAAACAACTCACCTGTCGAGTAAATCACAAGCGAGATCGGCATCTCTTTCCAGTTAGTGAAGCTACTTCCGTATTTGTCCACGACACTGTTGTCATGTGGTTTCTACATCAGTAAAGGTGGTAACAAAGGGTAATTAACGTCATCGACAGGCGACTGCACTGCCCCGTGTCACTGTTTAGAATGGGAATTTTCACATGATTTACAAGTAGTTGAAAACATTAGAGATATTGTTAGTAATCAGCTGGACAAAATATATAACACTAACCTAGTTTTTTTTTAATGATAATTATATTATATATCTCTGTCCCAAGTCAGTCAGTCAAGTCAAAAATTAAAAGGGCTCACCCTGACACACTTATACGTGATACGTTTTATAAAAATGTGAAAAAAAGTTGTAAACTGAAATACAGTTCAAATATACATACTGGATGAAATGTTTATTCTAAAATTTCTTAGAAATGGCAACAGACTTAAAATGGGTTTACATTGAAGTACTAAACCTAATAAAAATTACAAAAACACTTACAGTAAAATTACTAAACCTTACTCACTGGGACTAAAATTACAAGTAAAACTGAAAATATAAAAATATAAGCAAATTCAAATGATCAATAAAACAAGTTTAAATTAAGTTCTAAAATTACAACAACTAAAAAAAAGAAAAAGAAAAAAAGAAAATGACTTAAAAATATCAAAGTAAAATATCAATAAACACTATAATAGTATATAAATAAGAATAACACTGCGTTGATTTCACTATGATATTCTAAGACCTAAACTTAGCTAGGGCCCCGGGGTCATCTTGGGCCCCAAATGATTTCCTCGTTACTCTTCTCCAAATTAAAAGAGCCCACCTCAATATGTCAACACTATTCTGGTGCCTAGACATGCCTGGGGCTCCACATGAGGCCTTTGTTCGCTATAAGTCAAAAGCGTCCAACTCAAATATCTCTATCATAGTCTATTCTAGTCTCTAGACATGGCTGAGGCCAAAAGGGGCCTCTGGGGCACCGGATGGGGCTTCTGAACACTGCCTGAAGTCAAAAGTGTCCTACTATATCTATATTCTAGATATGGATGGTGCCCCACAGGATTTGTAAATGAAGAAAGTATGAGCAGTAAGAATAGTACTGCTTGTTTTAAGACAAAAATACACAGCAGTGCTACAGTCACTCCTTCAGCCAATCAGGCGCAGTCATGTGACTCGCTCTGACCATTGTACTACAATACATGCTGAAGATAGACTTTCCATTATCAGACACTGTCCGTCTCCAATTTTTATTTTATTTTTTTTATCTGTGAGGTGAGGAAATAAAGCCCTGTCAACACCAGACCCCAAACGAGTCCCTTGGACTTGATTTTTGTTTCTTTTTTCTATTACTTGTTAAAAGTTGAAGAAGTTCTACCTCATCTTTGTTAACTTGAGAAAACATGTCTTATCCATCTTACTTGTTAATCCCATCACAAACACAGACTTGCATGCACTCAAAACAGACAAATTGGTTCCAAAGAGGACGTACAAAAACCCTTCTCACTTTGTAAATGAGTGTTAATTGGTGTGAGGACAGTCTGGGTATTTTAGAGCACTTAAACACTGAGACTTCAAGCCTGCATTGTACAAACACAGACAACAAAGGTCCTAGCAAAGATGCGCATGTACACAAACGCCTCACAATGTGCTCCAGACAGCTCCCATCTCTGAGAGCGCGTTAACCCCATACCATCAGCACTAATTGGAGTCTCAGACACAATGGCAGCCATTATACTTGGTCTTTGCTGGAGTATGTGTGTGTGAATGAGTGAGGTGGGAGAGAGGAGGGGTCAGACAGACCCCAATTATGAGAGGAGACTATTAAGAGCAAAGCAGCGTGGGAAACAGAGTGAGAGAGTCTCAGATCTCCATTTGAATATTCAACAATGCTTACTGCTTAGCAATTACTACTTTCTGAAAGGCACGTTTTGAGTGTACCGCTGCACAGAAATTGGCTTTGCGCATATTAATCAGTATATAACATTGCACCGTGTGATGCGCATGTGACTGGAAGTGCGAGTAAACCACTGTACCCTTCAGTGCAACTTGGCTGCCAAGCAAAACAAGGCTACTCTCAGCATGTCTAAATTATTCAGATGGTCATTGGTACACAAATAATTCAAACAAAAGCACTGGCACAACTAGCCAACACTTACACAAACACACGCGCTCACGCAGAGAAAGAGAAACCCCATCAAATATTTACACAGCATTGGGGAAGACAACATAGTGAGTCATACTAAAACACAATACTGTTGTCGGTTCCTAATGAAGTGAAAGTGTGTGTGTGTGTCTGTGTGTGTCTGTGTGTGTGTGTGTGTGTGAGAGCCTCAGGTAGTTGTCGAAATGCCATGTTTGTTCTGTGAGTGATAGCTGCTGCATTGGCGTCTTCGATGGATTTGACACTTGACGAAAACAGCAGTGGCTTTGCAAATGAACGTACTCTGGTTGTGGAGGGGAAGTGTTTTTAAATGTAATTATGTTTGGCATTTCTAAAGGGAGAACAAGACAATTAGAGAGATAAAACTTAAAAGCCTGTTCCTCTGAACAACAGCAGCAGGGTCTTTAGTGCAGAAGAGGAGAAAATTACAGCCTATTTCAGGCAGCAGGATCTGTATGTATCCACATTTTATATATATGTGTGCATAACTGCATATGCACAAGAATATTAGGGTTGCACATTTTGGGGAATAAAATCTAATTGTGATATATATAATTAATATTTAGAATGAGTTTTTATTTTTTTAGATTTTCAGATTTTAAGTTTAAAGTTGTTGTGTTTTATTTATTTATTTATTTAATTCCAGTTTTATATATGTTAATACATTAAGCTAAACAATAAAAATGAATAATAATAAATTATATAATTTTTATTAGCAAATCTGGCAATACTTTATTTTTACGGACCACTTCTCACTATGCATGTACTAGCATATAGATTATTTATTGGTACTTAATTATTAATGCCTTATTACGCATGACCATATTTTTGATCCCTTAATCGTACCCCATACCTAAAATTAACAACTACTTTACTAACTATTAATAATCAGTATATTAGTTTATTGAGGCAAAAATCATAGTTAATAGCTAAATAATGAGTTGATCTCCAAACCAAAGTGTGACACTAAAATGATTAAAATAATAAATATTATTCTTGGAATACAAAAAAAAATAAATAAATAAAAAAAAAAATAAAAAAAAAATAATAATAATAATAATAATAAAAAAATAAAATAAAAATGGTTGATATTATTATTATTAGTAGTAGTAGTATTAACACTTCTACTACTGCAGTATAACTGTAAAATTAACGTTTTTAATATTTCAGTATGTATTAATTTCTTCATTTAAACCATCGAGTTTTATTTCGGTGGAAATCCAGAGAGAGTCCTTAAAGCTTCTTGTCTGTTGGTAACAGCTGGTTTAGAAGCACTTTTCATTACAAGTATGGGAAGATGGTTGCCACAAGTTGTGTTCCCAAATGAAAGTTATAAGCAACACAAACTCAGACCAGATGCAGAGAGGAAATTAAATTGTGTGGAGCAGCTTTTACTTTGGGACACAGAAAAAAAAAAAAAAAAAGATCATGAAACATGCAGCATATTTCAGTAAACTGCAGCTGTATAATCGCAGTAAGTCATATTTGGATTTCTGTTTCATTTTAATTAATCATGCTGCCCTGTAGAATAAACTAAAAGAAAATTTGCTTAAAAAAATAAATAAAATTATGTTTAATTAAACTCTTAAAAATGTTGTTTTAAACCTGTATGTAAATTTAGAAAGACATGAGAGAAATATCTTCTTTTTCTCCCCACTTTCGACCCGCTTTCTTGTGGTGTAAAACCTAGTTTCTCAGTTCATTTCCGCTTTTTGTTAAAAGCTGTCAATTGTTATTTTTTTTAGGAACACGTACACATATAGATCAGTGTGAAGTCTTGTTACTATTTCATTACCTCAGTTCTTAACACACACATTTCCTCTTTTCCACACCTTTCTCTTCTACTTCCTTTTCTTGAAAATCCTTTTCTTAGTCACACAAACACAAAGCTCTAACTCACTAGTTCTCAAAGTTGGTTCACATGTTCATTCTGATATGGTCGCAGACAAAGGAAATACATTGCTAAATGCTAATAATAAATTGTTAATAAACTGTTAAAAGGTAGGAGAAATGCTCAGATCCTTTGTTGTTAATGTTAAATCCGTCACTTGGTAAAAAGGCTAATACTACATTGTACTTTTGTAAAATTAAGATCGTAAATAAAAAAGGCTATTAGAATAAATTTGACAAGAAAAAGTTTTTTTTTTTTTTTTTTTTTTTTTTTTTTACATGTAATTCAGTTCTTTGTAATTGTGAAATTTGCTTGTAATTTCTTAAAAAAAATACAGTATTATTTATTTATTTATTTGTGTACAATATTTGGCACAGTGTTTGCATTATGATAATAAATCAGTAAATTATAATTTTGGGCCTATAAATTTCATGGTAATAATACATTACTATTACAATAATAATAATAAAATCTAATTTAAATTTAAATCAATCATTACATTTTATATGATTAAAAATAATACCATGCAACTTGTAAAATCCCAATCAATCCACATGAAATTATTCTCTCAACACATTTACAAGAAACACAAACACACAATAGGAATTTATTGAGAGAAAAGTCATAGTTAATTGTGAATAAGTCTTCCCTATTCTAAAGTGTTACCAAACACACACACAGAGATAGAGAGAGAGAGAGAGAGAGAGAGAGAGAGAGAGAGAGAGAGAGAGAGAGAGAGAGAAATATACAAATGCCCTCTCTCTCAGGGTTATTAATTTGCATGGTGGGTCTCCCTTGCAGATGGCTGCAGGTGTAATGTCTCTCAAGGGGGTTACAAACGGTTAACGGTGCCAGTACTGTCCTCAGATTGTAGATCACTGACCTTATTCATCGTCCCCGTGAAAGCATATACACACATACACATTCCATTACACACACACACATTCATGTCTGCTGTGATCTCATTATGAATAACACACTGTAGACGCACATGGTGGGATGCCTAAAATATAGAAAGAGGCAATAATGTACGGGGAGAGAACAGACAGATGGAGGCCCTGTTTCCCATATGCTAATATCCTCTGGAGCTAAAAGTTCCCTCTGGAAGAGTCAGGGAGTGAGAGAGGGATGAGGGTGAATATCAATATTCTTCCATCTCTGTCACTCGCTGCAACGTTGTGAACTCAATTAATAGATAAACTATAGCAAGAGAGAAGGAGGGTAAACAAAAATATATTGTTCATTTACATTCAGCCCATGCCGGGGTCAGCGGATAGTTTTACTAGAGTGTGATTATTCATATCTGTCAAACGCTGTTTTAAATGAGAACTGTGTACTGTCCCACAATGCACTGTGACTGACTTGCATGCCTGGAAGACAGGAGAGTTGGTGAGTGGAGCAGAGGGAGAGCAATTTCCATCGCTCCAAACATTCTGTCAGCCTGCTCCAACTCCACTCCGGATTTTACATTTGACAATCACAGGTGAAATAAAATCGAAATGAAAATGATATGCTCCTAATCTTTCGAAATGACACAATATAGGGTGGATTCCCACACTTGCATTTGTCCATCATTTATCAATGTTAATAATGATTGTACTGCATAATTTATTATTATTATTATTATTATTATTATTATTATTATTATTAGTAGTAGTAGTAGTAGTATTATTATTGTTATTATTATTATTATATTAATATATTAATTATTATTATTTATTAAAATATTTTGGAAATAGAAATGTAATGCACTTTTATTCAACTATTTAATGAACCCTTGTGGAATAAAACACATTAAATAATTTTTCTAAACAAAACAAAATGAAATAACATAAAAAAATACAATACAATACAATACGATAATTAATGACTCCCCAAAATTGGTAATAATAGTGCACTTTTTTTTTTTTTTTTTTTTTTTTTTTTTTGTGGGAAACAAACCCATGACCATGGTGTTGGTAGTGGCATGTCCTACTGTGTGAGCGTAATTTTTCATTCTGACGGTATTTCACAAATTCCTATCAGTCTGGCTGCTAATTGTCTATTAACAGTATTTAACAGCTGGAGAATTATTCCATTATGATGGAGTGGTAGAGTGTAAGAAAAAACAGAAGCTATTCAAAAAAGCATCTGCCAAATCATGCAGGGAGAGAATGCAGTCTTTTTGGCATTTTGTGTAAATAAGATAAACATTTCTAAATAAAAAGTATTCCAGAGGATTATCTGGATCAGGATGGGGTAATCATCGGGATTACAGTTGCTTAAAAGTAGAGGGAGAGATAGGAAAGGAGAGATAGTCAGTATCCAATCAAGTGAGGGATATAGACAGTGAGAGAGAGAGAGAGGGAGAGAGAGAGAGAGAAACTTGGACTTGTACTTTAACTGTGCACATAAACACACACAAAAAAAATTATGATTTATATGATTTAAATTATGGCTTGATTTAGTTGAAGACAGAATTCACATGTTAATGTTAACATGAAATTACCAGTAGACTCAACTTAAATAAGTAGTAGACAGAAAGAGAGAGAGGGTGGGAGAGGGAGAAGGCATTAAGTTGATCTGATCTCTGTGGTTAAGTCGTTTGCCCGGGTTGTCCATCCCAGAGTAATGACAACACGTTGCCATGGAAACAGGAGTTTGATTGCTTGGCTTAATCTTCTTTAATGTAGCTTAATGCTGTTTATGTCCCTCAGACTAAGAGCACACTGTGCAGTGGTTCTCATTAAGGCTGTCCCCAGCACACACACACACACACACTCACATCAATAATGTCACTGTTTACTGACCAGTCAGCCTGGCCCTGCTGCTTACACGAGACAATGTTCAGTTCTTCCATTCCTTTCTCTTGATTTTGTGCAGTGACCTGCTGAGTAAGCAGGTACAATTATAAATAAGATGTCTGACGACTGGGAGAGCACCGTTTGTGGATGCCTTCCCTGCCCAGACACCACAGGACGACACGCTTCCTCTGCAGGCTGATTAATACACAGTAGAAAAGAGGAGGGACACATTGATAGGGATGCTGTAAAAGAGTTTGTAGGACATATGGAAGTTTGAGAAGAGAGGAAAGGAGAGGTATAGGAAAGGAACAAGAAAAGGATTACAAGAACAAAGGAAGGAAAGGGAAATTACAAGAAAAAAAGGAAAGGAAAATGACAAGAAAGTAAATGAAAGGAAATGAAAATCATGGGGGATAACTAAAATGTGAAAGGAAGTCATCTGCTGGAAAGGAAAGGAAAGGAAAGGAAAGGAAAGGAAAGGAAAGGAAAGGAAAGGAAAGGAAAAATACAAGAAAATAAATGAAAGGAAATTAAAATCATGGGGAAAAACTAAAATGTGATAGGACGTCATCTGATGGAAAGTAAAGGAAAGGAAAGGCAAGTCAGGGAAAGGAAAGTCAGGGAAAGGAAAGGAAAGGAAAGGAAAGGAAAGGCAGGGAAAGGAAAGGAAAGGAAAGGCAGGGAAAGGAAAGGAAAGGCAAGGCAAGGCAAGGCAAGGCAGGGAAAGGAAAGGAAAGGAAAGGCAGGGAAAGGAAAGGAAAGGAAAGGAAAGGCAGGGAAAGGAAAGGAAAGGCAAGTCAGGGAAAGGAAAGGAAAGGCAAGGCAAGGCAGGGAAAGGAAAGGAAAGGCAAGTCAAATCAGGGAAAGGAAAGGAAAGGCAAGTCAAGTCAGGGAAAGGAAAGGAAAGGAAAGGCAAGTCAGGGAAAGGAAAGGAAAGGAAAGGAAAGGAAAGGAAAGGAAAGGAAAGGAAAGGAAAGAAAAATACAAGAAAATAAATGAAAGGAAATGAAAATCATTGGGGAAAAACTAAAATGTGATAGGACGTCATCTGATGGAAAGGAAAGGAAAGGAAAGGAAAGGAAAGGAAAGGAAAGGAAAGGAAAGGAAAGGAATGGAAAGGAAAGGAAAGGAAAGTCAGGGAAAGGAAAGGAAAGGAAAGGAAAGGAAAGGAAAGGAAAGGAAAGGAAAGGAAAGGAAAGGAAAGGAAAGGCAGGGAAAGGAAAGGAAATGAAAGGCAAGGTAAGGCAGGGAAAGGAAAGGAAAGGAAAGTAAAGGCAGGGAAAGGAAAGGAAAGGCAAGGCAAGGCAAGGCAAGGCAAGGCAAGGCAAGGCAAGGCAAGGCAAGGCAAGGCAAGGCAGGGAAAGGAAAGGCAAGTCAAGTCAAGTCAGGGAAAGGAAAGGAAAGGAAAGGAAAGGAAAGGAAAGGAAAGGAAAGTCAGGGAAAGGAAAGGAAAGGAAAGGAAAGGCAAGGCAAGGAAAGGAAAGGCAGGGAAAGGAAAGGAAAGGAAAGGAAAGGCAAGGCAAGGCAGGGAAAGGAAAGGAAATGAAAGGCAAGGCAAGGCAAGGAAAGTCAGGGAAAGGAAAAGAAAGGCAAGGCAGGGAAAGGAAAGGAAAATAAATGAAAGAAAATTAAAATCATGGGGAAAACTAAAATGTGATAGGACGTCATCTGATGGAAAGGCAAGGCAAGGACAGTCAGGGAAAATGACAAGAAAAAAGGAAAGGAAAGGAGAGATTAAATCATCAGCCTACAGGGAAAGGAAAATGAAAAGGAGGTTAATTACAAGATGACAAAAGGAAAGAAAGAAAGAAAGAAAGAAAGAAAGAAAGAAAGAAAGAAAGAAAGAAAGAAAGAAAGAAAGAAAGAAAGAAAGAAAGAAAAGAAAAGAGGGAGAGACAGACATGTGCCATATAAGTGTGTGTGCTTGTATGTTTGTATGCTTGTCCGTGAAACCAAGCCTGTGTTCTACTGCACACAATTCATCACTCTGTCAGAAAAAAACAAAAAACAAAAAACATGTAAATTGAATTCTTCAACTGAATTGTGCCACTGCAGCTCCTGTGGATCCATCCCACACCTCACACCAGCAGGTCAGGTCACCAAACTCACTGAGACAAACAAACCTATGGCAGAAAAAAAATGACCTGATTGAGAGAGAGAGACAGCTCAGCCATCAAAACAACTACACATGGTACTTACAGCCTCTATTAATAGCTCTGAGTTGACTTACATTCAGTAGTTTAACAGAAAACAAACCCATACTTGAAACACTGAAGATGCCTATTATCGCTGAAAGAGGGATGGGGAGCGAGCCAGAGTGAGAGAGAGAGAGAGAGAGAGAGAGAGCACAAGGAAGTAAAAAAAAAAGAGTGAAAGTGGAGAGTACCAACGGGAAATAAATTAATAAATAAAAGAGAGATGAGAACAAGAATGTAAGTCTATGGAAGGGAACCTGGAGCCTATAGGAACGGAGAGAGGAAATACTTCAGAAGGAAAGGAGAGGGAGAGTGAGAGAGGGAGTGGGAGAAGGGACATAATTAAAGCTGTGGATAGCTTTCACCCCTGGTGCAGCTGAAATAGAAGGAGAGAGCATGTGTGTGTATGTCTGGTGCAAACAGTAATAGCAGGGGATTTGGATCTGCTCCCTGTGGCCCTTTAACTCTTCCACTCTAAGAAGATTATTTCCCAACTCAACTCAAATAAGCAAATAAATCAATACATAATTCCAAATAATAGAAAGTACTGCACTTATATAACTGGATACCTGTTCAGCGCACAGGCTGCCAGGAAGAACTACTTTCTATAAATAAATCAGCCTGTAATACAGTGGTGTGTGGAAGGTTCTTTTATTTTTTTTTTTTTTATTTTTTTTTTTTGCATGGACTTTTACATTGACCAGGGCTGATTGTCACACAAGGAAGGTCTTCAGTTTTTGAATTAATATTTTATTTTATTTTAGATCAGTAAAAATAAGCTCTGATTTTAACAATGAAATTATTTTTATTGAATTGTATTATTATAAGTATCTTTATCATTGCAATACAATCAAATAAAATGCTCTCATTTCACTAAAAAGTTAAATCCTAGAGGAGATCAATACTTATTTTTAAATCAATAAAATTAATCTCGTCTCCCATACTTTTGCAATAGTGAAATCAGGGCATATTTTAATTAAATTAAAAATTCAGTTTTTTGTCAATAAAATTTACCCTGGGTCTTCTCTACTTGTATTATAATTAAATCAATGTTTTATTATCATTACTATTACTATTTCGATGATTATTATTATTACAAACAAAATAAATAAAAATGAGCCTTACTCTCCTGTACTTTTATAATAGTGAAATCACAGGAGTGTAATTTAATTTACAATAATAATAATTATTATTTTATTTAAACGTTTTTATTTTAATTATTGATGTACTGCAACTGTCACTAAAAGCTGCCGGAAGGAAGGAAAGAGCCGTGGATAAACAAAACTTTTTAAATCCATCACACAGGGTAAATCCACACCTGGAAAGGAAGACACACATACACAACTGATAGACCCAACAAAGGTGGAACAAATAGACTTGAACTAAACACATAACTTAACGAGGCAATTGGGAGGAACACAAGTGAACAATATAACTAAATATGTGACAACGAAGACAACAGGAACAGAAACAGCCATAAGTTATATATAGTTATATATATATAATATTATTATTGTTTTTATTATTTATATTTACTGCTTTTAGTAAAGTAATAAGTTAACAATGGCAATATATGAGACTCATAATACATTATAACTATGGAATATATAATCCATTGTAAGTTAAAAGGGATGCACTATGTTTGTTGTGTATTATAAATCATCATAATCTTAAACGATATAACCACAAATAAGAAATTATTATAATACATTAAAAGTGTTTGATACAACATATAATACATTATATATACATTATACACATATATATTTATATACATATTTACATTCATTATAATGTCTTAAGCATACTCTTATAATGTATTATAAGTAAGTGCTACATAGAAAGTGTTACTGAAATCAATTATCTATTTATCTATCCATCTATATATATATATATATATATATATATATATATATATATATATATATATATATATATATATATACTTATTTTTTCCATACATATTCATATTCTACATTTGTAACAGTGAATTAAAATCATTTTATTTGAATATGTCCAGATATATCCATTATCCCTGTAATACTGAAATTGCCACTTTTTATGATTTAAATTAATCTATCAATTAATATGTTATAAATTTTTGTCTTGTGTTACTTTATATTCACTGACCCAATTTGGAGGATGTTCATTTCAAAAGTTGTTCGCGCTTTGGGCGTTGGATTTGTATAATGGACTTTTGAACTGGAGCACATACACACACAAAGTAAACTTTATTTTGTTCAAACAATAATGAAAGGAAGAAGCAGGATTTTAAAGAAATGTAATTGCGTTTTGGCTTAAGACATTCTTTTGTGTAAAGTCTGCTACAGCTGATTGATATCATGGCAGACGTGGCACAGGTATTCAGGTGGAAGGGCTAAACATTTTGACCTCATTTTGTTTATAGTCAATCTGGAAACATTAGGGTAAATAAAATGTGCTAATCCTTCACACATATGTGAAGGCAAGACTACCGATGCGCAAAAAGAGGCTTAGCACTCGTCAATAGATTTAACAGCACTAAACATATTGAATTAAATGATAAAGAGTCTGAAAGTCAAGGGTATTATGCTCTCTTTTATTTATTAAGAGTTGTGTGAAGTGTTCCTCTGTGCAACGCTCTCAAAAGATGACTGCACTTTGTGGACAAGCTCTCGTCGAGCAGACACTGCAACGCCTACAGTTTGCCAAAAGAACAAGTGAGTGTGCACTTCTGACAACTCTGACGCTACATGCTAAGCCTTTTTTTCCTTGTTAGCAGGCCACGGTTATTGTAGTCTGTGGGCGTTATCACTGGTAGTCCACCTGCATTCGTGAGGAATGCAGATTCTGAGGCTAGGGCTCTTTTTTAGCCCTTTGAAAAGACAGAATGTTCAGATCAAAGCTGATTGGCTCAGGACGCGCTGCGAACAGATGCTAATGTAATACACTTGAAAGAAAATTAGCATCATACAGGCTAGCGGCAGCGAAAGAGGTCAGCCGGCAAAAACACCAGGCTCTTCTGGATGATCCCATCTTAGATTCCTCCCTGTAGTTCAGGCTCTTGTTACAACAGACGTCCACTGTGCATTCAGAGCCCAGAGCCAGGAAACGGCCTCAAATGTGAAATGTAATGTTAAAATAAGAAAGTCTTGTTAGTAGAATACACAAACTTAAAGTCAGTGGTGTGCTTTCACATGATACCCAGGCATTAGTTTGCTTGGAGAAGGTGTCATGCTATGCGGCTAACAATTTGCATATGCAAAAACATATTGTACGCACATTGTATATTTACCATTAATACATTTTACTCTAATCGAAACATACAAAATGTTATTAAAGTAGAATCACTGACAATATAAAAGTTATTTACTTTTGGAAACAGCATATATTTTTTTTCTTTTTCTTACACATAGTAATATGGTCAAAGGGGTCAAAATTTAAAATAAATATTTAGAATTGAATGGGAGCCAGGACCACTCAGAATGCCATGACATACAACCTAAATAGATTTCTCACAGTTTAGCAAGGCATATTTTTATTTTATGTATCTATGTGTGTGTGTGTGTGTGTGTGTAAAGCAATCACATAGTGACGTCCTAGAAGACCTTAGCAACCACTAAGATCTCCCTAGCAACCACTTAGTAGCACCCTTGCAACCAAGTACAACAGCTTAGCATTTGTGGCCGCAACTTTTCCAAGTGCCCTTCTCTTCATAAAATGTAAAAATCCAGTCTGTCGATCAGCACAATGATTACTGGCAAGCCTTTGGACCATCAAAACACACAAGCTGCTGAACATTCTGCTCACGCTTCATCACAACAACATTGCCTGTTTAAATAAGGTCAGGAGTGAACTGGTTCATTAGCAGACTTTGACATATTAACCTTCTGAACGGCTGACTGATTAGAACACATATGATCCGAGGTCAAAGGTCAGTCAAAAGTTTTGGTAATTACCCGTCCCAGTAAATGTGATCATCGGTGCCATCTTGCATCATCTTTCTGGGTTTACCAGGCATTAATAATCTATCTTTAAGCAGGCAATTAACATAATTAGTCGACAGGAGAAAAAAAAAAATCTATTGAAATGTCTAAATGACCTCTAATGCATTCAAGTGGGTGAGTAAGTTATGAATAATTAAAGAATACAGCATTAATTAGCGCCCCATTACGGCCAATGAGTGATGCATTCCAAGTGGACAGTCGTGCAGCTAAAGATAGAACGATACGTCACATTACGGCAACTGCTGTGCTTATTTTTATAGATCCTGTCCCTAGAGACAGACTCGGGGTTAATTGGCGGTCCAAGAAAATATTCATAAAATGTTTTTTTTTTTTTTTAGGGCAGTTAAAGTTAACATGTTAAGATCTCAAATAAAAAAAAATATTTAATGCAACAATATTTGACATATTTATGCAGGTTACATGGACATATCATCAGTAAAACAGTTTTGGAAAAATAAATGTAAATTGAACTGAAAATACTTCTCTACAGGGTCATTCATCTAACAGCTTTAATAGCATAATTAAAATAAACTGTTGAAGTACAAATTAACAAAAATGACAAGGTAACATGTAATTTAATGCAATGACATTAACTTTGGAAATAGTTTTTTTAATATGTTGTTTATTTATTTTTTTATATTTTCCTTCACAGTAAAAAATAAAAAAAATGCTAATTTTTGATATACTTCATAAGAAGACATGGTCACACTTTAGTTTGGGAACTAATTCTCATTATTAACTAACTATTAACAACAACTTTTTCCTTAATAAACTCCTAATTTGCTCCTCATTAATATTACAATAGTTGTTAAAGGGGGGGGGGGGGGGTGAAATGTTATTTCATGCCGTATAGCAGAGCAGAGACGAGACATTCACTGACCAGAGCGAGAGCGAAATGTCACAAAAGAAGTGTGTTTTTGGTTGCCAGGGCAAGACAACCCTGCACAGATTACCGATTAAATGCAAGTGTTTGTGTTTGTTCCCTGCATTTCGAAGATGCTTGTTTTACAAACAAGGCCCAGTTTGACGCTGGATTTGCACATCGTTTATTTCTTAAGGATAATGCAGTACCAATGAAAAAGGGTCACGATCGTGTGTTGGAACCGCATGCGGTGAGTAAAACTGCTTCAAATATCTCTGTGTTGTTAACTTAGCTATCGGCGCGTAAGCACATCAAGTAAACCTCTTGTACACCTTTAAAGAAAAAAAAGACGACATAAAGTGGAACTTAGTCATTTTCCAAAACCGATAAGTGTAACGGAGGCCAGCAAGTAGTGCTGTGCAGGTAAACCTCCCCGATCTCAAGAGGCGCACTAGCAACAGACGCTACAGTGGCTGCAGCCATTTAACCTCCTTGTTAGAGGAGACTAGGGTTTGAGCCCCGCTCGGAGCGAGTGCTCGGAGCGTCAGAAAGGACCCGGGAGAGAGGGGTTACATAAGCAAATATATACAGTTTCAATACATACCACATGGAGACGCTGTTGTAGTCGTTGCTGCTGCTGCTCTCGTTCAGTTTCAGCCTCGGGATCTGATTCTGGATCATAAATAAACGGCTGAATCTGACTGTTAGCCATGGTTTGTTTTGGATTATGTTTTTTTTTTTTTTTTTCTCAGGGTAATGTCACAACTTCCAAACGCTTTCAACGCAAAAGCCTACTCGCGCTCGTGATTCTTTAGCTCCGCCCACACGTCACGCCTCCAGCGGCTCGTGTTTTTCCGAAAAAAATCGGCACAGACTATTTTTATCTTATAAATATAATAAAACTAAAGACTTTTTGGAGATATGAAGGATGCAGTACTACTCTATAGGTACTCAATATTAACAGGATATTGAGTGAAAATGAGCATTTCACCCCCCCCCCCCCCTTTAAGTTTAGATATGGGGTAGGATTATGCAATGTAAAATACAATCATGCAGAATAAGGCATTCATTTGCGCTTTAAGTACTATTAAGCGGCCAGTATTCTAGTAATATGCACCCATATTGAAAATCTAAGTGTTACAGAAGACACCCTCTTCCTCCCTATCCACTTCTTTTCTGGCAGGTTTAAAACTGCTCCCGTTGTCTGGTCTTTAGCACAATGTTCACATGGTAAGAGCTGTTACAAGTGCACAGATAAACAGGTTACTAAGTGTTGGGTAGTTCACGACTGTGCTGAACTCACAGTCGTGAGAATTGTAATCCTGTGTGCATCTGTAAGGTTTCCAGTCAAAAAGCCTCAGTTGAGCTCCTTTGGGCTTGACAATTCTTGTAAAGATGCAGCATTTTTAAACAAAGCTGTGATTTTAAAAAGTGCAATTTGTGCAACATGTAACCTAAATGGATGATTGGTTCGTGGATGTGATTTAGAAAGTATATTAATCTTTTCTTTTAAGGATGTTTAAACATGACACAGAAAATAGAATGGCATCGTTTGACGATTTCTTCTCTGTAACTCTAAAAAAATATGAATACAACCATACCATTTTCTTTACTGCCCCCCTTTTATTTAACAGGACTTCTTGAATGCTGATTAAGCCATTTAGCGGTATACGCCTAAAGTATTATTTTATTTGTCTGCCATTATTGCTTCTGGGCCACATCCTGCCTTTGAAGAGTGTTTATGTAAGAAAGAAAAAAAAATAAAAAAAATAAAAGAATTAAAAAAGAAAAGCAAAATGTGAAGAGAAAAATATGCCTGTTTCTTCCTTTGAGGGTATAAATAAGCTTTGATTCATATAAATAAAAGGCTTTATCACATATTCTTCCATTTACTAGAGCTTTGAAAACATAAATTACATCAAACTGTTGCATGCTAACAAGTTCTACACTTCCGTCCATACAAAACAGAATGTGTCTGAATTAATGTTCTGTGTTTTGGTGTTTTTTCTACTGACATAAAAACACTTTTTTTTTTATACTGTCTCAAACAGACACTTGAAAAAAATAACATTTAGATGAGGAATGTGAAAACCATTGCAACTAGATTTACCTTTTTTGATGACTGACGGTAATAGTAATAGTAAAAGTTAATAGCAGGCATAATATTGCAAATTTAAAAGCTCAGAGGAATTTGGTGCATAAAAACTTCAATGTCAATGGAAACAAGAAACAGTTTGGTAAATATGATTCAATAAAACACAATATGAAGGATTAACTCATGCATTAATTTAAAAGTCACTCTCTCAGCACAACTCTGCCGTCATATTCAAAGTTCAAACCATGGTAACAATGATGCATCACGATAACAATATTAAACTGTATAAATCAGCTCTTTCTAGAATAATAATATCTATGATAGTTTGGAGGGGTATTTTTATATTTCTGTATTTTTGGCAAGTCTTATCTAAACACCTGCTACATAGCAAGACCATGCCCTTCGGGTGAAAGCATTGCAAGGTCTTGCATCACATGTGAAATCTGGGTGGCTTTGAAGTTGGGGGGGGGGGGGGGGGGGCATTCCTTTCCTCGTCCATCCTGAGCTCCTCGAAGAATCCAGGCTGAAAGCGGTCGGTCAGATACCATTAAAAAAGAACATCTAAGAGCACTTGTAAAATGCAGTTTTGAGATCTAGTAGTTTTTTTAAATGTTTTTTAAGCGATTTGCAAGGCCTTGTGGCATGGAGAAATGCATTATGATATGCTTGTAAGACTGTTATGAAGTGTCATGCTGTTTTTTTGGTCAAATTTGTTCAAAAGGAGGCTTTAAAGTATTGAAGCAATAGCTCACACGGAAATGAAAAGACATACTCATCCACTACTTTCCTAGAACTCGTGATGCTGCTCTTTTCTATAATGCAAGAGAATGATGACAAGGAGCTGTTGACCTCTGAAAATGATGAGAAACCATCATAAATGTAGTCCTAATGTTCTAAATGTGCGAAGAAGACACAAAACGTGACGTCATTAAGGGCCCTATCTTGCACCCAGCGCAATTGACTTTGTACACCGACGCATGTGTCATTCCTATTTTGCACCCGCGCAAAGCGCGCTTTTCCCTCCACAGAAGCACGTCGCTAAACTAGCGAATGAACTTGCGCTCCCTGGGCGGTTCAGCGCAAAAAAGGAGGCGTGTTCCGGCGCAAACAATCCCTGGTGCTATTTTGATGTTCCATTAAACAATTGCGCCACTGACCAGAAAAAACCTAGTCTAAAGTCAGTGGCGCGTTGCGCGTTGTTCATTCTGCTATTTTAAGGGCGCATGCTTGACCATATAGCGTGCACAACGCGCATACACTTTGTTCATGTAATCTACACAGATGCAACAGTTATTTTTGCAAATCATAAATTGTTACACTTAAAAAAAATATTAACACATGAGATGACGGAAATCATTGTGGTGTGCCACGAAGATGTGAAAAAATAGGCATAAATCTAGCTTACAAATTATTCAGGCTAATTGTAGTAATTAAGGATCAGACCTGTTTGAGGTCATATATGTATAAGGACATCTGACAAATTGGTTTGTCCGTCAAGAACCAGGAAAAAAAAAATCGATTAAACAATTGTGGCTATTTCCTCCCACGCCTGTTTAACCGACGCTATTTTGGGTGGGTTTCTCCCATCCCCATACAACACAACTTCTCTGTCTTTCACTGCTCTTACAAGAACAACAGTCTCCTCGGCTGTGAACCGCTCCTGGAGTGCGCCTGGTAAATACGCCATAATAATAGCAATCCATAATGGAACTTGCGCACCTGCTTTTAAAGGGAATGTTGGATGACGCTCTGATTGGTTTATTTCACGTTACGCCCAAACCACACCTATGAATAATGAAGCTGCTTCAGACCAACCCACTTTAGATTTGCGCCGGGCGCAAGAGCCATTTATCCCGCCGGGAAAATAGCAACAGCGCCGAGACCCGCCCACAAAGTTACTTGCGCTTCGCGCTTTGACACTTGCGTTTCAGATCGTTAAAATAGGGCCCTATGTGTTTGACTTCATGCAGTTCTGCACAGACGATCAACGTCTGATTTGAAGCTGTGACGCCATGTCACTGTGATGTACCCGTATGCAATCAAAACACCCTGAGAGTGAATCGAGAGCAGTCGGCTGGCTCTTTCAGGACAGCTTCTCCAGAGCGGCTGTAGGAGCTCTAATGACAATGAAGCTGCTTCACAATTGGCTAGATTCAGCGATGATATCGAAGACATACCTTTACTGACACTTTCAGCTTTCAGCTCCACTAATACTCACAATGTTTTTACAAGAGTAAAAAACAATTTTTTCACGTAATCTTAATGTTATATTATGTCATGTTTATCAAAACAAATCTTGCTTCATTAAAACTCAGCTGACGTTTTCTTGTGCCTAAGTTATTGACTATTTTGACTGTAAAATGAATCCAGAAGACTTTGGTATTAATAGTAGGCTTACAGTAATGTTGTTAAAGTGTTTACCTAATTGAAATAATGATTGTTTTGTACTGGTAATGGATTATAAGATAATAAACAGGTCACCTTTTAAAGTTTTGCTTCTCAAATCAATTTTTTCATGTTTCTGTCATCATTTATGTAGTGAAAAGCTGTGTAACAACAATAGAAATGACAGTCCATTGTCCCATAAATGTCTATCTTATTTAAACTTGTTCATTTGTCTAGGCTCTTGTATAGCTTTTCTTCGCAAAAGCTTTGGATTTAATGAACTAATAGAATATCTAAACCTTAAGTCAATTAAATAGTATTTTGTTATAATAACTGGCTGGATGTACATTATCCCTTAGTTAAACAGTATAGGCTTATGTTGAACTCTACATACAGGTGCTGTGTTAGGCTGTATATAAAGTACAGATTGAAGCTACATGAAGTCATCTGAAACTGTATTTGATAAATATCGCCTATAATCCACTTCAACTGCAATAAAGTAGGCAGAATGAGTGATAAATCTAGCCAACTGGTTAAATCCTCCCACAGCCAAAGTTAAACTTACCTAACAGCAGAAAATGTCATTGGTTATCATATGACTATTAACCATTGCTATTCACGAGGATGTCCGAATGATGACATTTTTATTTATTTATGCATGTGCCATCCCTCTAAAACCTGGAGTTCAGTTGGCAGCTTTCCTCTGCCTACTCCAGGGAAACTTTCCTCATTGTTTCTATCTCCTTCTTTTTTTTCTCTCTCTCTGGGCTTGTGCACTTGCTGGCAGGGTGCGTTATCATGTGCAAATTCTGTCAGTCTCTGAAGAAGCGCGCTAATGCTGCGAACTGGCACACAGGCATGCAGAACAGAGACGCATGCCCTTTCTCTCCATCAAATTCTTTTCCATCTTTTCCTCTTCCATCCCTCACTATTTCCATTAATCCAATCTTTCCCTACGCTCTTTAGCATTAACATTTTTCTCTCTCCCATGTTTTTCAAGCCGTGCCGTTTAAACAATTCACTCCTCTGACATTTGGATTAACTCAAACAAGGATTTATCGCCTCGCTCTCCCTGGAACGGAATCAGATGCACACTCACTGCTAAATACAGACTATAAACACACACAAAGACACACACAATGCAGGTCGAGTCATTCAGTGTGCGTGTATAAGTCATCAGCTCACAAACATGCACAACTCTACTTCCTGTCTGAAACACACACACACACACAGGCTCATACGCAGTGACAGACTCTATGATGGAGATTCGAAATGTGTGTTGTCCTTGAGGCCACTCTCTAGGTGAGTTAAACTGAAATGGGTCTTTAAAAAAGGCTGAGTAAGCAGAACACAGCCACACACACACACACAGAGAGAGGGAGAGAGATAGAGAGGGAGAGAGATAAAGAGAGCATCACAGAGCTAGTCAAAATATATCAGTAAATAAAATAGATTAAAAAAAATCTATTTGCCTAAAACAAGGTCCCCATATACAGTTCATTTAGTCAATTTAAACTTGTCATTTTCCCGCATTTATTAGAAACACACACACACACACACACACACACACAGACACACACACACACACACACACACGTATACATATATACACATTTGATAAATTTAATCTGTCCAACTCTAAATGGTGTATATGCAACTAGGACCTTGAACCATTTTTTTTTTTTTTTTAAACATGAAAATTTAACAGACAAAATAACACACCTTGGTTATTTCTCCTGCAGATTTCTCCTGGATTATTAAAAAGACTTTCTGAAGTCACTCTGAGTCGTGAGTGTTTGCCATAATGTTATAATAATGTTAACACTTTAGTTTAGGGACCAATTCTCACTGTTAACAGTTTTAAGCATACATACCATTGGAATATTGGCTGTTTTTAGTACTTATATAGCAGATATCAATGCCTTATTGTGCATGAACATATTTTAGATGCCTAAATCCTTGCCTATATCTAAACTTAGTAACCTTACTAACTACTACCTTACTAGCTAATTAATAAGCAGCAAATTAGGAGATTATTGAATCAAAAGTCGTAGTTAATAGTGAAAAGCGGTGATCATGAATCATCGGTGATCTGAATCATGTGTGCAAAATATGGAAAACATATAAAAAATGTACAGTACTTCAAGTCTCCAGGACCAGTATATTAGAATATGATATACAGCAATGGATAACAATGTATTCTAATTATGAATGAAACTACAAATACATATTTTTGTGTACTATACAACCTTCAAGTATAACCAAAATGTAAAAAAAAACAAAAAAAACAAGCTCTTGCAAATAAGATAGCAATTTACTGACAGAAGGTCTATTATTTTAGACATCCTGTTCGTATCACAGATTCTTTAACTCACTGTTACACTGAGCTCCATTTCAGCAGAAACAGTGGCATCTGCTAAGATCCTGGCATTCAAATGTGATTGGACGAGAGGAGAAGCTGTCAGTGAACTGTCTCCCCAACACATGAAGTCACTTATCTGCTGCGTCTGTGTGGGGAACAATCTGAAAGAAGGTAAGGAAGTTAGAGCTCGGATTTGTTTTAAATACAGCGGATACTGCACTCAGTATGAAGTTAGCATCAGATAGCCAAGAGTCTAATGAATGTACATACCACAGCACCTAGCTGTCAATCATTTGCTTTTTGATTGACAGGTGAAGAGTTCTAACAGCCATGTTAACACACCATAGAGGAGCACTGTCAGATTGACACAGCGGTGTGTGAGAGATGGGTCACTCTTCTTACGGTGTGTCAGGGCACAAGTTATGGTCTCCGAACTGTTTTTATAACTGACATTTATCTAGACTGGGGGAAATCAGATCCCAGATCATTACTGCTACTCACAGGAGAGTCATCATGCATAAGGACAATCCTAATGGAATAAAAATGAGAATTTTAGTTAAATACTCATTTTAGATGATACACTACTATGGCCAAAGGCAGAAATATCAAGTAAGAAAGCACTGTGCTAGTTTTAATTAATACTTCATTAGCACAACGTTAATGCGTTTACATGCACCATCACACTAACAACTTTAATGTGAAGTCAATTACCCTGAATTATCAACAGCTAAAAGATCCAGAATAAATATCAAAGCTACTATTTTATTTCTATTTTAAGTAGCAATGTATAAACGGCAGCATATAAATAGGATTACTATGACGTAAATCAATAAAAATAAATGGAAATTAAGAAGGTATATATATACTGTATATACTGTATTTATAATGCCTTAGGAATGACCTTATAATGTATTAAATACGGGCTTCATAGAAAGTGTAACCGAAATTACAGAAATAAGTTGTAAAAAATAACTAGTACAACTTTATTAACAACTATGTAATATAATAATGATTTATATAAACTAAATTAATATATAAAAATAAAAGTATCATACACTATAAATACAAATATGATTAATAAAGCATATACAGCAAGTACAACTTTATTAAGAATAATATGTAGTTTTGTCTGTGTCAATGAGTTGATAGTAGTACCATGGGATCTGCCAAATCCATCTGTTCCTCTCATTTCACAGAAGAAGCTCTTAAAACATTTCCTGCACATAAACACTCGCATGCAGTGTAGATAGCAGAAGTAAAATTCTCTGCTTGGAACGGCACCAGGATGTTTGGAATCGTTTCAGCGTGCTTTTGGATTCCCATGTGGGAGCCTCTGCTGGGTTGTATGTAGTATGACATCCATAACTAAAATTAAACAAAATAAAATAAAACTTTGCCTGTTTTATATACCCAGCAATGATTTCCACAAATATTTAGATACAATTTATTTAGAACTAATTTACGACTGATATTTTAAAGAGTGACATTTTATACGTGCCGCCAAAAAGGATTCTATCTATTGAAAATGTAGTCAGTGGATTTTAAATCCTACACAAATATCTACAAGTTTTGTTAATCGGGAAAGCGGTTATAGTTATTGGCAAATGCTGATCTCAAAATTGCCAAATTATTGGAAAATTAATAATCCGGAAGAATATAAAATATATATTTTACCTTTTATCGCTCATGCCTTGAGCTTTTAGAACTGGAAACGTTTCTCAAGGCTGCACCCCAGTGTAAGCATAAACAGATTGATGCATATGCTAAACAGCTAAGTGTCATATTTTGCATCACTCTTGAATTATGCATGGGGAAAAACATGCGTAAAATGTATTATACATGTGTAAAATACATGTGCAACCATCTCTCATGCAAAATGCAAGTAAAATTGCATGAACTTATTGTAGCATCCTGTTCTATGCAATTATGTGTGAAACATCCATATGTGTGTGTGTGTGTGTGTGTGTGTGTGTGGTGTCTACAGGGAGCAGGTTTGATAGGCTCATAATTAAGACTGTATACGAGCATATGAGAAGTGTGTTTAAAGAGTGCCTTTGTTTGTGTAATGACACCCATGGGACGCATTAGGTAACTTCACATCAGGGAGTTCAAACACATGTCTTTCTCTCCCACACACACTCTTTTCTACGTCTCCAACCTTGACACTTCTCCACGGTGCACAAGGACATGGACACTGTCCTTCTTTAGAGGTGGACACTCATCACAGTCTAATAAAATACATTTACGCATACACACAGTCACTATGACAGCATGCTGTCAACTACCCGCATCTTGACAAACAGATGGTTACTATGGAAACACATCAGGATATATTGTTTAATTTGTCTTGCACTTTTTATTATTTTCTTTTTTTCTATTAGATCTAGTTTAAGACGTCCCTCTCTTACTCTCTTTCTCTCTGGGTGCTTTTACAAATGCAATAGCCCCATTACTAGTTCATTCAGGGAAGCACAACGTGGTTCTTCTGATCTCCATATTCAGTTTTCCAAAAGAAAATCATAGAGGTACTGAATCGTTCTGACAGAGATGAAATCTTTGATTCCCGCTGTGCGAGGGGTCTCCAGTAATGAATGTCTTTAGATCTGAGCTAATTTATCCACATCTGAAATACACTCTGAGTATCCTATATTTCTGTTTGAATTGGCTTTATAAATATTGCTTTAATCTTAATTCCCATCATTTACTTATAGGTTACACACACACACACACACACACACACACATACCGAGATGCAGATAAATGTGCAATTAATAAATAAAAGATACATGTGATGTGTCCTATTAATTGTTTTTTAATATAACTAATATATATTTTTGAATACACACACACACACACACACATAAACTGCATGACATTAAATCCTCATGTCCGTATTCCAAAAAATTGTGCATGCTCACATCTGAAGGACAGCTGTGCAAATAAAGACTAAAGCATACCAGAGAAGTTAGAGGTGAACTAAAAAAATTTATATAATGGTACAAAACAGTGTTTGAATGTCCCAGTGGGAGCCATCCAGACAGTGCTCAGAAAAGGTTGCCCCATTAAAAACACCCTATCCGATCAAGGAGACTGTGCGAGAAGTCACAGAGAGACTAACCAATACTAAGACCTGCAGAGTTCAAAGAATTTCAAAGTCCTACAATGACACAGATATATATATATATATATATATATACATGCATGCCTCATTAGTACTCTGTTTCTATGGTCCGCTATATACGTACTGTAAGCTGTCTGCCATATTGTAACAGTCAAAAACGGTCCGTGAACACTCAATAACATGTTGACTCTGTGTCTGCAGCCATATAGCTAAATGCATGTATTAATATCTATATCTGCAATAGACTTGGTTCTCTAAATTATCATGACAAAACAAACCCGTGAAACATTATCCAATTTCTTCAGGAATTTAAATCTTGGTGTTTTTTATTTTTATTTTTATTTATTTTTTACAAAAAAAAAAACTGTGCAATGTTCTGTCATCTAGGAAAACTCATCGATTTTTACTGTAAATTATGACATGTTGGCCGCTCTAAGATGGCGGATGCGTCAACATGTCTGTCTTCTATGTGTCCATATCTATGCAATGACCCAATCAAATCTATGATTTCAATCCAAACTGGAATCTCTGGACCTGTTTGAAAGTTGCAGTGTACTTTCCAGTACTGTCATTTGAAAAGCCATGGGCAAATCTGCCTGACAGGAAAAAGCCGAAATCCCACTTCAACAGTGTGCAAAACTAGTACATATTTGACTTCACAGTTCATTGATGGTTCACATAAAAATGGACATTCTGACATCATCCCCCATCACGATGTGTGAAACCAGTAGATTTTTCACTTTTCTGTGGAAAATGAAACCTTCACACTGCTGTTTTCCATTCAATGGGACTCCAAAAAGGGACAAAAAAGTAGCATAAACTTATGACCAATTGGCCCATATGAAGCAACACAATAGCTTGACAGGCTAAAATGTAATTTCAGAGAGAGGAGAGGACAAATTATTTCTGTGTTTACATAAAAAAGAGATCAAAGAAACAGTATTATATTTAAAGACAAAAGCATATGAAACTATGGGAGTTTATTCACACCTCCAGTCAAACTACACAATAACTTCACAATAACATATTTGTTAATTAGCACAAAAATCACCTCACAGTATGAGCTATGTTGAATAAAATATTGAAGGCACCACAAAAGATACTCCCTGCCTCCACAACATAATCTGAACATACTAGATTTGCTTATTCACGAGCGTGAACCGTGATAATGGTTTGTCACTACAGGAGTCTGCCTTTTCACGGTTAGTTTCTAGCTCCTGATTGATCACCTGCTGTGAAAGCTCCTCTTTTCTGACCTTGCTGTAATATCCATGTTGTCTTAGGATTGTTTTGGCAATTTTTTATGGAATAGGACGCCAAAAGCCCAGCAGCTCATTCTCTGGCATGGCTTAGCCTCCGCAGAGAGGGGACACATGTTATTTTACTCACCTAAATGCGATACGGAGGTAATTTCACAGAGCTGCCAAGCCATCAATTCAAATTAGCACTGGGCTCTTGAGAAAGTGTGCATAACTGTGAAAAGAGAAAGAAGCAAGCGTGTGCGTCATGGAAAATCCAAAAGAACCTCTACTGAAAGATTAGCTAATCTATTATCTTATTTGAATTGATTGTCTTTGTGGAGGATGATGCCTTTGTGTACTCGTGTTTTCCTGGATGTGGAAAGGCACACGGAAGTAAGGTTAAAACCATGCTGTTAAAACAGCTTTTTTACATTGAAGAAAATACTTTGTCAGTGGTACTTACTACTGCAAAACACACCACCCTTGATATTGTGTTCTAGGTGATTTCTAAGGCTGTTACCTGGTTGCAAGATTCCCAAATCAAACATTTTGAGGATGTTCTGGGGTTAAATTCATAAAAAAACATTTTTATTTTATTTAGTAATTCATTTATTTATGTTTTTTGCTTAAGTTAATATTCTTAGGATTTTTTATTTATTTTTTATTATTATCTTAAAGATTCATTCAATAAATAAAGCCTCACTGTCATACATCTCAAAAGGTAAGATGTTTAATTTATTCAGTGGTTTCAAACACTTAGCATTACAACAATCTCACACACTTTATATTAGGAAGAAACAGTCATTGTAAGGATCCTGCCCTGACGGTCTTGTCTGTCCCATCCTTGTTTAATGTGTCTCTGTATATTTTGTGCCTGAGCACATGGTTGTGTCTTTGTTAATGTTGGCCGTGTGCTCCCCTTGTCCTGCCTCCTTGTTTCCAATTACCACGCCCCCTTGTTTAGTCCTTTGTTTGTCTAATTGTGTTCACCTGATCCTTGTGTGCTCTGCTCCCTTTATATTGTGCTCATTTCTCTCTGGTCTTTGCTGGTTTGTTTTGTGTGTGCTTTGTGTACAGTCTCTTGCTTGGATATGTAGTTTTGTTAGAACTCTTTAATCAGTATTTTGCGTTCTATTTAGTTTCCTCTTATTTTCTAGTTTTCATTTGTTCCCATGTGAGGTCTAGTTCTAGTCTTTGTAGTTTAGTGTTCTTCTTGAACCTTTTGGGTCTTTTCCCACCTTTTTATTTTCTTTCTAGTTTTCAGCTAGGTTGGCTTTCTATATTATTTTTTCTTATTTTATTTTGGTTTGTAGCTCTAGTTATTTATTCCTAATGTTTCCAATTGTTATCCTTTCAATTAATTCCAGTTATTTCTAGTATTACTTATTGTTTTTACTTTGTTTTCTTTTCTCCCTGCATTGGTTTGCAAGTTTACTTTTATCTGTCATTCTTGTCAATCCTGTTGTTTTGTCTTTGTGTCTGTGTTGGTTCCTGCCCTGCTTCCTGAGTCCTCCCTGGTCGCTGGTTCTTCTGACCTGACAGACATTTTCGTACTACAAGGGCATCTCAGTTGTGGTATTGAGGGTGAAGATACAGTAGAGCTGTACATTCACTCCCCCATCTTCAGTCCATGCCAGCCCGAGACTTTAACTCGCAACATTTGGACTACAAATCTGAATCACTAAACATTAGGCCACGACTTCCCAAGTCCTGCTATGAGGAATTTACCTCAGAAGAACAGTGCAATCTGACACAACTTTATTCAGCAAAAAAGATAACTTATGTAAATATGAATTTTATTAGTTGGGATTTATCTTGCCAAACTGAAATTGATTTGAATTGATGACTTTTTTTGTTATTCAGATATGTTATTCAGAGTATTTTTTTTGTTAACCAAAGAAGATTTGATTTTTTTATTTTAAATGTATAAGCATTACAGTTGTGTTAAAGCTAAAAGGCTAAACTATTCAATGTTTGACTAAATTGAAAGAATAAAGAGTTTAATTTCTATTAAGGTTTATAAGGATTGATGTTTCCTTATTAGAGATTTGACTAATTAAGTTGCTTATTGAGTAACTAAGGTACTTTTCAGACAGAGTAATTAGCAAAGTAATTTAAATACAGTCTTGATGATGTAATTAGTAATCGTAATTAATTACTTTTTGAAAGTAACTTATCCAACACTGCTTGGATCCCTCCCATTTATGGCTAATTTTCACCTGCAGTGTGAACATTATAACTCTGACTGTCTAAACAACTAACGTAACGACTCATCAATAAGCTGCATGATTTTAGGTATCTTTACAAGTACTTGTACAAGTAGTCTGAAATATTTGTAATCACTAATAAGCACTTGAATATCATAATTTCAAGCCAAAATGAAATAAAAATGTGGATGTTCTGAGAAGGACTTTGAGTAACGAGGCTCCAAATTTCACAAATTATTCTCCAATCTATGATTTGCATGTTACTTCAATATCGCAGAATCCATAATGAAGTTGTGGATGTGCCCTGAACTGAATATGTCTTATGCAGTCTAAGGTTTGATAATTGAGTTTTTCACAGTACCCTAGGCTAAGATTTATTGCACTTACATGATAATTCCTGTTCTCACAAGAAACCCTCATAAAAATGTGGAGGAAGTGCATATACGGTCAGCGACAATTATCAAAGAGAAGAGACAAATGTGAAGCGTCAACATATATCAAGTGGATTGATTGAATTCCAAATTCCTGTAAAATACTTAATGGAAATGGAAACATGTAACCACAAGAGCTGCGAGGTATTAAAAACGACTTAATTACAAAATTAATCATAGAATGCTTATAACACACTGATTCTTTAGGCACAATGTATCGGATTAATAAATCATTACATTGGAGACATCAGAGATAAAACTCATATTCATATATTCGTATGAATTCATAGTATTGTCATGATTTCCATTTAACTTTTTATGATTTCCGTTTTATATTTGTGTGTGAATTGTTCACATATGGTAAACCGTATAAATGCTGTCATTATGTCCAAATGTAGGATTCATGTATCCTTGTTACACAGAAAGCAAAATGTCACATTCCAGATCAAAATGTTTGTCTATTTCATATTTTGTCCTAATGGCCACAGCCATCTGCTTAATGTCAAACGTCAAGTGGTGGGGAGCATTTCAGCACTTCTTAAATGAGTAATGGTTCATATGGTTCATCTTCATAATGGTTTTTAATCTACTGTACTAAGGTTTTAGGGCTCAAAATACAGGCTTGCAACTGCTGTGGCTGTTTGTCATATTGAGTAAGGGTGAGGAACTAATCCACAGGGAGTGTTTAATACCTCAAAATGCTTATCTCAGGTCTTATCGCCATGTTGATCTCCAAACCCAGATGTAAGCAATTCAGTGATTCAGCCGATGCTTTCGTGGTTATCACCCCATATATAAGCATTCAGGGAGGGGACAAGGCACGAAACTGCGAGTCTAGGTCTATTAATCTGTGCCATCTGCCTTGCTTACCATCTGAGTATTTGCATTTCAGAGAGTTATCTGCACACCCTCGGTGTGTGTGCTTACACGGTTTTATGCATTTGTGGGTGTTGGCGCTCGAGAGTGACATTATGGAGATTGACGTGACCACCGCTTGACATCAAACGAATGAATAAATCACAGTTAAAGTTCTCAACAACATATTTACAAAATTATCTGAAAGAATGACTTAAGTGATGTACAGTTTTCTCTGCTCATTAAGTCTCAGCGCTTCAGACTGAGTACTGTTAAGGGAGGTTAACCTGCTGTGCTGTGAGAGGTAAACATCTAAAATGCATTTTCCTGCTGCATTGAGAGTAATTATTCACTATTTCCATCTGCCTCTTCTCTCTCTTTTACTCCCAGAAGAAATGTTGCTATTAACTGCACAGTAAAACATAATTTTTCTCCTATAAGGTTCATTCAAAGCAAAGGCTTTGTTCTATATAACTTCCTCCAAGGGCGGTACTACAAATGCTTCAACACACAATGCTACATTATAATGAACAGCATGTCCCTTTTTTCCACTTGTGACATTGGTGTAAAACTCGGAGCTGTAACTTGCAATAGCTGATGTGGGTGTTTAACACAATACTGGGTAACACTTTAGAATAAGGTTCCATTAGTTAATGTTAGTTAATGTATTAATTAACATGAACAAACAATGAATAATACATTTATTACTGTATTTATTCATCTTCGTTAATGTTAGTTAATGAAAATACAGTTATTCATTGTTAGTTCATGGTAATTCAAAGTGCATTAACTAATGTTAACAAGCACAACTTTTGATTTAAATAATGGATTAGTAAATGTTGAAATTAACATGAACTAAGACTTATAAATGCTGTAGAAGGATTGTTCTTGCTTAGTTCATGTTAACGAAAGTAGTTAACTAACATTAACTAATGGAACCTTATTGTAAAGTGTTACCCAATACTGTAAGTAATTAGTTGCCTGTGAGCTTTAGATAAGGAGAAAAAAGCTCGCCTCTGATGTTGATTATGTGCTATCTTAGCATAAAAAGTGACAGAATTAAACGCTTGTTCTCAGAGACGAAAAGGAAATATCTACAGTCTCACGTACAATCTCTGTCTATTTTCAGAAAGTTAAACGGCTGCTTCCGATGCGCCATGCAATCGATTTCTCTTACAGTTTTATCAGTCGTGTTTGTGAGACTGCGCTTGTTTTGCATGTGCAGCGCTGGGAGTTGACGTGCAACGAACGCTTATGGCAAAGCTGTTTTTTCCTCTCACGCTCGTGTAGAACAAATGCATATTAAAAGAATGGAATGACTGTGAAAACATGGCTGTCAAACAAAATAAAAATTTGCAGTTTACATGAAACATGACAATAATTACACATCATCATGAGAATGGGGGGCTTACTGACTTGATATTTAAATGTTTGGCTCGGGGAACATGAAAAGAAAGAAAGAAAGAAAGAAAGAAAGAAAGAAAGAAAGAAAGAAAGAAAGAAAGAAAGAAAGAAAGAAAGAAATGATTTATGTTTAAAGCATATGCAAAGGGTTACTGGAACGACTCAATATCAGAATATCAATAGCTGTAGAATAAAACAGTAGATGGATTTAATGGAGCTCTGCAATATGTACAGAGGAAATCTTTTGCTTATGCATTTTATTATTAATGACAACTTCAATTCAGTTTTTTAAAGTTTATCTTACTCCATAACTCCCATTCACAAAGTACAGCCATCATATATATATATATATATATATATATATATATATATATATATATATATATATATATATATATATATATATAAGAATAGTTCTCAGCACTGCAAAAAGCAAAGTGCAGAATCGGTGGTACTACACCAATGAGTACCATCACACTTCAGGCAGTGCCCTCAGGGATCAATAAAGGGCATCCATCCATCCATCTATTTATCTAGATCAGCAAATCATGGATACGGCCATTAAAACATGATATAAATCTGCAATCCGAAATATCTTATTTAAAGCCACAACCCTGATCCTTGACCAGAGCAAAAGCCATATTTGAATAAAAGCCTACAGATAGACATTGTGACAGGCTGACCTATAAAGATCAGCAGATTATCGCCAGTGATGCAAAGATAGTGGTGGCTGGATGCTGCGGTGGATTACTGAGTGGATTAAATGAATCTGGGAGATTAAGACTAAGATGCTGTAAGTATGTGTGTCTCTGTATCAGAGGCACTGTGTCTCTTCCATAATCCTGATGTTAAAGAGATGCTAGCTGGTTTAGTGTTCTTTAACACAAGCTCATTTACCAGCACTCCGGCTAACTGACAAGATTATATACGGCTACACTGTGGAACTACACAATTTTATTTTTTTTTTTTATTGCTGAAAGACGTAGCATTAGGTAACCATTCGACCTGGTTGAGGTATTAAGGTCAAAGAAGAAAGAAAATGACCTTACAGGTCAGTTGACTAGATCAATCACATCTTACATCAACCATACACACAACAGTAGATAACATAAGAATAATTACTACAGTTTTTTTTTTTTTAATTATTATTATTGATTCCAGAATATAAAATAGAAATCATCATAATCTGTACACATACAGTGTTAATCTCAATGACAGCTGACCATATCATATATGTTTATGAATCTTCAGAAAGCCCAATGCCCATACAGTGTTCTTAGTTTATGCTAATATATGCTAAATAAAAATAATTAAATAAATACCTAAAGTTTTTCAGTATTAGATTGATCAAAATTAGATGGGTTAATAGGTGTGTTAGGCCTACTGTAAAATAAATAAATAAATCAAAATCACTAGGTTTTCCATCTGTGCTTCAGTAAAAGTTGCCGTAATCACAAAGCCATATGTATTTACAATTTCATTAAAGATATATTTAACTCCGATAACAGATGGTTTTTTAGTGTACAGGTTCTTTTCATAGGTTGTCAGGCTGTCTCCTACCTTCGGGTAAAACGAAATAGTCATTTTTAATCTAAATACGTATGTGGTGAAAATACCGGGGAAAATTGGATGGAATTTCACTGGATGGGATTTCAAAGTGACTGCGTGTATCTTAAGAGGTGAGCCATACATTTTCTGGTGTCAGCGACAAAGTGATCTTATGGCTGTCATTATCCTCAAGAGACCAACCTCTAGGAAAAAACATCCCCGCGGAGAGAGCATCCGTGGCACGGTCAACCATCTGTCAAGAAGCAGGATTACCTATGTGTTCTGTGAATGATGAGAAAAACAAAGAGGAGAAACCTCATGTTAATGGAAATGGCATTTATTTTAAAGTTATTAGTAATGATGGCGCTGGGACAGAGGACACTGATCGCAAAGAATAAGAATATCAATACTGTGAGCAGTCGATACAGATTTCTGGCAGTCTGTTTGGTCACACTTCCAGGCTTTTAAAAAATAAAGGAAGAGAAAGAAAGCATTTAATAATTAATCGACAGATCAAATTAAGCTATTTGATACACACGCACATGTGAACTTCTATTGATACATAAATAAATTAATATAGCACATTAAATTAGCCTGAATGTGTAGAAGTGGTTACAAAAACGAAACCAATCAAAAACTAATTACAAAGTAAACAACTCATCCATTCAAACAACCATGTTCAAATCAAAAACAACTTGAAATTATTATAATAATTATGATTTTATTGATTGATTGACTATTCAGATCGGTTAAATTAAAAATGTGCCTAATTGTCTATAAACAAGCAGAATAACATGGGCAAGAAAACTGTATTCTCAGAATTCGTGCACTGCTTTTAACCCATCCAAAGTGCGTGCGTGCCCACACACACACACAGAGAGCAGTGAGCAGCCATTTATGCTGCGGCGCCCAGGGAGCAGTTGGGGGTTCGCTGAATTGCTCAAGGGCACCTCAGTCGTGGTATTGCCAGCCTGAGACTTGAACCCACAACCTTAGGGTTAGGAGTCAAATTCTTTAACCATTAGGCCACAACTTCCCCTAAAATGAGCATCAAAGAATTGGTTTAATGAATGGTTCAATTATTTAAGTGACTCGATTCTGGATGATTCAGAGTTGTTGAGTGAATCAGTTGACTACACAATTCAATTTATCATTCATTCTTCTTTCGTTCCTAAATGATTCAGTGTTTTTAAACTAACGATTGAATCACCTATAAGGACAGTCAATTATCGCCACCTACTGGAATAATGATGCTAACCTCCAGCTCAGTAACCCCCTCACTGCAGAACACAACTATATTGATGAGCTCTTTACAAAGCATTATACAGATGATTTAGAACAGAGTTGAAACTAAAACAAACAGAAGAAGTGTACTTGGGGAAAAATAAATTATTAAAAAATTAGTCATTCTTATAAACTCTGTACTGAAGTCTGTCTTCATTTGCTGTATCCAGCTTCTTTCTCTCCCCTCAGGTAGAGTCCTGGTGACAATTTCATGACGTTCTCCCTTCATTCTTTATTTCCATCAGTCACTCAGTTATGCCACCTAGCACCCCTCCAGCTGTGGCTGTCAATCCCTAAAATGTCAAGGGGAAAAATGGTCTGACCTTGTGTTTCTTCAAGATCCAAAACATCAGTCTGTTTGCACTGAACACACTACATAAACATAAATCATCATTAAACTCAAGTAACCTGAGATGAGTGTGTGTGTGTGTATGTGAGACAGAGAAAGAGAGAGGGAGACAGAAAGAAATAAAGAGAGATAGACAGAAAGCAGATGAAATGGAACATGAAGTGCTGTCTTAGTTTTTATATGATTGGGATGACTACCCTGCTATTTGGAGACAATAGTGAAACAAAAATATATTTGTACCTGAATATGTTTTGTACTCTTTTAACATATCGTTTGTATTATTTTTAGCTTATTTATTTTAAATTATAATTAGATGTTAACTATAAACCTGGTTGAAAAAAAAAAAAGGTAAAGTAGATTAGGTCATACAGTGTCATACAGTGGGAGGACGTGGTGTTGACATTACACTGGTCAGACAACGCTTGTCATGTCATAACTGAATTCAAAGACTGAGATCAAATGTAAAAATGACAGAGGCATGAGCAATCAACCCTGAGGGACACCAGTAGGAAGAGAGTGTGTTGCATTTGACCAGTCTACCCTCTAGGTAGGACATACACTAAAGAACATTTTACATGGTACAGTGTAAGTTCCCAGTTCATTTCCAGTGGGACAGGAATCTTGCCATTTGTCACGTGCAATCTTGCAAAATAAAGATATTTTCGAGCCTGCTTAGTGTCACTGACCAAATCAGTTGTGAGTTTATTTGCAACCAATCAAACAGCATGTAGCTTTTATGCCATGAAAGCATCAAAAAGTTTTTGTAGCAAAATTTGTCTTGGGACAAAATTGTTACTTTGTGCAATTAGTAAATAAATACATAAAAAATAACAAAAAATATTATTTTCATTTTTGTGTGAACTATCCCTTTAAGAGTCAGGACAAGTGACATTTTTTTTTTTTTCAATGTGGGATGAATCAATGTGAAATCTGAATCAAGACACTGAATATGTGATCACTGCATCACACTTGAATTCAATGGTCATCAGAGTTTCAAAATGCTTTGGTAAGCAAGATATCATTGTTTTGTTTGGTTAATTAAAATGGAAGCAAATGCAAAATTTGTTAAATCTTGAAGAGGTTCATCAAAGATGTACAGATCTGTGACGGGGTGAACTTTACTTGACTTACAGGCTCTGACATTCAGCTTCAGTCTTCAGTGCCTGGCCTTTTGCATATACTGTCCTAATTGGGCCTTCATGCGCCGGGGAAATGACGAAATGATGAAATGACAAGGTTGTTATCTGATTGCTTCTCACAAACTAACAGCACTTAATGGTTTTATTTTCCAAAAGGGAGTACGAAGGAAAACGTTTGCCCAGATGAAAAGTGAATTTGTACTCTCTAATTGTTATAATTTATCAATAGTTGA
Source organism: Carassius gibelio (assembly GCF_023724105.1). Classification (NCBI taxonomy): domain Eukaryota; kingdom Metazoa; phylum Chordata; class Actinopteri; order Cypriniformes; family Cyprinidae; genus Carassius; species Carassius gibelio. Next base: position 7,378,333 of record NC_068371.1, on the reverse strand, counting down.
TATTTCTTTTCTTCAGTCAATTGTAAAATGGAGCTGCCAAGAGAAAGAATTACAAACAAATGAATGTCTTTCTAATTAGCAGGATAAGAGGAGTCAGAAAGACATTTAAAAATAACATTTATACAATGGACACATTGCAAACTGACAGTTTGAGTGACTGCAATGTTGCATCTAATGAATTTAGGATTATTAGAGATCGTATGAGCTCAAACAGTTCATTGTGGTCCTCCGTTAACCTGTCAAACAAATGCATTAAGAAAAAAGAGAAGTCACAACATTGTAGACACATTTACTTCTATCTAGAAAAGATGCAAAGTTTCTGCACTCACTATAGCTATAGTCTATCATAGAGCAGAGCTAAAAAAAAATAAAAAATACAAAATAAAACCACTGCAGGTAAGAGAATGAAATGAGAAATTGAGTGTTATAAATGGTGAGGAGGAGAGGCAAAACGGGGGAAAGTGAAGAAGTAGAGAGGGGAGGGATGTGTGGGGAGAGGAAGAAAGAGAAAGTGAGAGAGGCCAGGGAGCAGTTCATTAGTGGCCTGGTTGAGTGTTCTCAGAGAGCCATATGAGACGATCTGAGGGTGAGAAAGAAAACCCTCCTGACAGAAATGTCAAATGACTTCAGTCCTCAAAAACCACTAACTCAAAAGGCTTCACAATCAACTGAAGTCTCAGAAAATATATGCAGATATTCAAATATTGCTGCTCCTGCCCCTTAACTAAAAGTACTGTGGTGGCACCATAATTAAGTGCTGGAATCAGATTTATTATTTTATTTTTGTTATTTTCTCTGTATGATCAACAGATTCATAAAGCAAGATATTTTAATAGTACTATAAAAATAAAAATACTAGTCATGACTGATATTCTGGCCAATACAAATAAGACTATACTTTATATAGCTCTTTGAAAAATATAGATTTTAACAAAGCAACTGAACAGCATTAAATATAACAAATAGAGTTAATAAAGCAAAAAGGCAGTTCATCATTGAATTTAATGATTTCATCATCCAGCTCAGTTCAGTTTAAATAGTATCTGTGCAATCAAGTCAACGATATCGCTGTAAATGAAGTGCCCCCAACTAAGCAAGCCAGAGGTGACAGCGCCAGGGAACCAAAACTCCATCGGTGACAGAATGGAGGAAAAACCTTGCTTAATTCCAAGCTGGAGCAAAGTCAGACTGTTCCGAAGAATAATCTGTTTCCTGTGGTCGTGTCTACTAGGAGACAAGGTCTTGACTGTGGATCTGTCTGTGGAGCTCATCTATTTGCCCTGGTCTTCGCTGACATTCAGGGCTGTCGAGGTCCTCTCTATAGTGCTGATCCACCATCTGGTCTGGATACAGACTGGATCTGTTGGCTACGGTGACCTCAGAATAAGAGAGAAACAGACTAATATTAGCGTAAATGCCATTTTTTTTTTAACAATGTAGCAAGTAAATCCGGTGTTATGGGAAGCGTTCCCGATTCCGGTTTTCCTAATTAATGCAGCCTAAGAATCCTTTAACAGATTTGAATATTAGAAATGTGTTAGTGTGATATGTGTAAGCCAGGTTAAAGAGATGGGTCTTTAATCTAGATTTAAACTGACAGAGTGCGTCTGCCTCCTGAACAATGTTGGGTAGGTTATTCCAGAATTTGTGAGCTAAGTAGAAAAAGGATCTGCCACCCGCAGTTGATTTTGTTATTTTAGGTATTATCAAATTGCCAGTTTTTAGAATGCAGCGGACGTGGAGGACTATAGTGCAATAATAACTTGTTCAAAATCTGAGGTGCTAAACCATTTAGAGCTTTATAAGTAATAAGTAATAAGTAATAATATTTTTTTATCTATATGATGTTTGACAGGGAGCCAGTGCAGAGTTGACAGAACCGGGCTAATATGGTCATATTTCCTGGTTCTAGTAAGAACTCTAGCAGCCGCATTTTGGACTAGCTGGAGTTTGTTTATTAAGCATACAGAACAACCACCCGAAAAAGCATTACAATAATCTAACCTTGAGGTCATGAATGCATAAAGTTGGGGTAAGTGATTTCTGGTAGCCAATGTTGACATTTGAAATCAACAAAACAAACACGTGCCAAACCCAGAAGGGTCTCGCCCATATTTTGATAGCTCCTCCCCACACATATGTACGCAACACAGGCAACAATTAGTTCAGTGAAACAAAGCAAAACCAATGTTACACCGTGCCTATGCCAGACACGAATGGTGCGGCGCGACAACATTTTAACTCATTATAATCAGTAATGCTGTACATTTACATTTATTCATTTAGCTGACACTTTTATCCAAAGCAACTTACAATTGCTATTTAAGTCATAGGTCACATGCCTCTGGAGCAACTAGGGGTTAAGTATCTTGCTCAGGGACACATTGGTGTCTCACAGTGGATTCAAACCCGGGTCTTTCACACCAAAGGCATGCGTCTTATCCACTGCGCCAACACCATATATGGTGTATGTATATATATATATATATATATATATATATATAGATATATATATACAGTGGATAAGACACATATATATATATCTGTGGTCTACCCTGATTGCGGCGTGTCACGACACAACAAATCCCAGACAGAAATCTTTGATTTTCAATGGTCGCTTTGTCATGTCCAGTGTACAAGACTGATTTTAGCTGTTGCGGCGCAGACATGGTGTTACTCACCTATCCGGAAGAAGCAAAACAACCTCGACGTCCCATCGCAGGCTTTCTACTCCTTGAGTTCTCACCAGTGCTGGAAAGCTGTTCCGATATTTACACAGGTCTAACTTCTTGCCTTATGCATTCTTTTGTTCCGCAGACATTTTCCTCGTTTCTTTTTTATCGACCATCTCTATCGTTTTGTCGCTCAGCTAATGTCAGTCATGTTCACTGAATGTTCTCCCCTCCACATCATGAGTAGACATGCCCCATACTGCTGACTGGCATTCAGGTTTGTTTTTCTATTCAGCCCGAATCAGTTTTCTAAAGCGTTTTTGAAAAGTTGCTTACCCCATCTTTAAAAAGAAACAATATATAATGGCATATTCAATGAAGGGTGGAAATTATCAGATTTTCTCAGTTTATATCCTCCTGCAACACTCCTGCTCAAAGAAATATAAAATAAAAACATTTGCTTACATAATTTATTCGTGGGGTTAGTATTTTAAAGATATACTTTAAGTCAATATAGATAGGGAAATTGACATTTATTAACATTTATTAACAATATATTAATAAAAACAAAAACAAATGTTGACTGAAAATGAATGTGGTAGAAATATATCATGCACTCCGAAATAATACAGAAACTGAATCTCCTTGTATAAGTGTTCATTTAACCTGTATTATCCAATTTGTTTTAATACCAAGGCTTATATCCATGAGGAAGAATGGGGTCTGGGACAAAACTGTTTTGAGGTGGACCTTCCCTGAGCCTAATAAGTAGCCAAAACAATCAAGGACTTTGTTGTCCCCTCCTGACAAGGACCCTGGGTAACTCCAACTTTCTGTTTAGAGGGCTGCTTTTGATGACTGAAGCCAAGGACTGAAAACATTTTGTTATCTTTCCTTAAATTTTTCTTCTGTTGAAATGTTAACATATAAATGAAAAATATGTTCCAGTGGCAAAATTATTCTTTACAACATGAAAACTGATTTAACAGTTACAAATTAAATCAGAAAGTGAGACAAGAAGAGGGATATAGATTTAATGTTTTGGGTAACACTTGGATGCAAATGTATGTAAAAAAATCAGAATATCTCCACAGCCTATGAAACAAATCTTAGGAATGGACGTGTATTGTGAAAGGTCATAAATTAACAGAGGCTTCTGGGAAGTGTTTTAGCTTGTGCAAGGCTGAGTGTTTTTTTTTTTTTTCTTCTTCTTCTTTCTTCCATTTGAGTTGTATGATTAACTAACTCACTGCATAAATAAATCATATCAAAGTAACATTTAAATCATCCAAAGCTTCACTAAACACTCAGAAAGGTCTCCCAATGGAATCCCCATCTCTTAAGCATTCTGACACTGAGGGAGGTTTTCAGTTATTACAGACATTAAGGATGTTAGTATTACTAACCAAACTGGGTCAGAAAGCTTTTTGCGTCTAATGCATGTCTATTTCTTCCATATTTGTGCTTCAGAGAGAGGAAAAAGGCCACCTTTTTCTAGAATACATAAAAGGCTATTTTCATATTCAGGTCAAAATGGGGTTGAATATGCATAAATAATATGTTTAGATGCACCAGAAAACTGTTCTTAAATGTAATGTGTAACAGTCTAAGTGGCTAATTCAAAGGCTGCATTCAAGAATCAAACGAACATCTACATCTACTTAACACTGTTTATGCAATACATTTTGTTGAAATGTTTTTGAAAGTGCAAATATACACATAACGAGTGTCACAGAAAAGCCAGATGTAAAAAAAAAAAAAAAAAAAAAAAAAAATTGTACACAGAAATTTATTGACTGTTAGACTACTCCATTGAGACATGATATCATAGTACTTTAGGCACATTTTGGTAGTGCAATAAATCAGAGAGAAAAAGCCCACAAGAGTGTATTCTGTGTCTTATTTAACATTCTAAACTGCATTGTGGCTGTCCATTGGATATGCTGTCTCAGCTCTCTAGTGGAAGCGGAGGCTGAACAGGTACAGGTCAACAGAAACAACCTCACTCATGTCTAACTCTATTTTTTCCCCCATGCAGACTCAATGGAAGCAACCCGTCTTTCTTGCATCTCTTTCTAACCACTTTTATTCTCTCGCTCTTTGTCGTTCTCTCATATATGAAATGTGAGCTGTTCAGGTGCATGCTAGGAAAAACCACACTGTAATGCTGGATTAATATTTAATGACACAGTGGTCTAGTATCGACCACTCCATGATCTGGACACACACACATTCTCACAAAGGTGAAAATGTCACACATGAGCATCCGCGAAATTAATCATAAGCATTAGCTAATTTAGACATCAGCACAAAGCAAATTAAATCACTCATTTAATTTTAATTTCATAATCGCAAGTGGATTTTGATAGCTGTTCATGCATTTAATTGCACTACACAAAGACTTTTGGTATCGAAAAGATCCGCTGAACAACCATCATTATCTTTGTTGTCATGGTTGTGATTGCTGAATCTTGATTGTTATTGAGTGTGCTCATTAACTTGTTTAGTAACAAGGGTTTAACAAACAAAATTGTGTGCGTGAGCTATGTGGAGACTGTTTGTTTGTCTAAATGTTTCAGATGTGTCACATCATTTTATAATATAAATCTAAATAATAACTTATAATTAATTAATGTTTTGTTTTAAACATGGAGCTCGATGGCTTACAAGGCTTGACTTCATGATGCAATATGTCCTAACACCCCCCCCACCCACCCCTCTCTCTATATACACTGTATACGAATCAGTTTGTGGATGTCTTTGGCTTTTCATCAGACATCCAATCAGTACTCATTAAAGAGTCTTTTGAAGCATGTGCTCAGTGTATGATGCTGGCCTTAATTAGCACCCCCCCCCCCCTCCACTCACACACGGTCATGGATAAACAGAGTGATCTTTGCACACCAGTACCTTTTACAGCTACTACAACGTGCAATAAAAGCCACTCACACAACAAAGAATAAATGTAAGAATGAAAACTTAATTACAATAATATTGCCGGAGATAATATATTGATAGAAGTGACCTCCTTCTAAGTTTGTGATTTTCATATATTTAAGTTTGTGTGTGTGTGTGTGGGGGGGGGGGGGGGGGGTGATCATGGTGGTGTTTGCCTGAAAGAGCAGGAACAGGAAATAGTGCAGATGGTGCTGACTGACTCTGGCACTGCAAAGAGCAATCATGCTGATCAGAGCTAGTGGCAAAAACAGCGGTCACACACCCACCCATCCACACACACACACACACACACACACACACACACACACACACACACAGTCACACACAATGCTGAGCATAACACAATCCTGATGTTACCAATAGTTGTTTTAAAAGAGCAATTATCAAACTTTGCCCCCTAGTGGTGAGGACTGGAAGTCTCTGCATGTTTCCAGATTTTAGGTTTTTAATATTTGCATATGCAATATTAACAAAGCTAAATATGTCCCAATTGCTGTCTTTCTGTAATATTTACAGTTCTGCATCAAAGCAAAATTATATGCAACAACCACAAACATGATATACTATTTATATTGAGGTCTGAGGTATTCACACACACGCACGCACGCACACACACACACACACACACACACACACACACACACACACACACACACACACACACACACACACACACACACATACACATTTACACACATGCATACACAACCAATACACTTTCTTTATGAATATATTTTACATTTTAATTTATTCATGTGATTTTAAAGCTAACTTTTTAGCATCTTTACTCCAGTCTTCAGTGTCACGTGATACTTTAGAATTAATTGTAATATTCTGCTTTGTTGCTCAAAAAATATTTATTGTTGATAATCACCAGTAAATTACATAATTGTAATGTTTGTTATGTGAATTAAGGTGATATCTAGCACCCTATTTCTGTTTTTACACACACACACACACACACACGCATGCACACACAAACACAATCTCACAAACATGTCAACATTTCTTATTATTTCTTCCATTTTCTCTATTACAGAATTTTTCTTACAACTTTCTATATGTCAGAGGGGAATGATTTTGCTGGACAGAATTTTTTTTTTTTTTTTAGATGGGGTCAGAAACTTTCACATTGACGTGTCCTTGTGTGTGTGTGTGTGTGTGTGTGTGTGTGTGTGTGCAGCTCCAGGACCAGAGCAACCAACATTTATGCAGTATGGCAAGGTGAGAGAAAAACATCTGGTGTTACTGAAACTGGCTGAAAAAAGCACTGGTCACAAGCCATGGCAACATAAATCCAGTGCACACACACACACACACACACGTCTGGATTGCCTGTAAAATCGCTGGTGGGATGTCAAAATCACTTACAACCACCAAACTCTTAAAGAATTGTTCTCCCTTTCACTTGGTCATTAACACACACACACACGTCCACGGAGAGAGTTCAATCCACGCACACGTCCACGGAGAGAGTTCATTCTGCATCATGATCCAAACAACCTTTCAACAAGACCTTCAAACTTGCTCACTGGTTTCAGAAACAAACTCCCTGGGTTGTCTGCTCTGCGGCTGTCTTAGCTGGTGAGAGGAGCTTCTAAAAGCTGTGCAGACTTCAACAAAGCATCTCGAACACCCACAAGACAAGCAACATCATCTGCATCATCTGCAGAGATTGCAACCGATTTTAAAGGGCAACTTCATCACAATAAGACCAGGAATGTGTATTAAGAAAGTAAATAGGGTCTGTCTGTCTGTCTGTCTGTCTCTCTCATCAGGGATTAGAACTGGTTCAAGGCAGGGTCGGAAATTAAAGGGACCACAAATAAAAAATGAGGAGGCAACCAATTAAACTAAACTATCACGACTGTTGCGATAAAAGATAAATGTGAAAAATAAAGTATTAATTCGCGGCATTACATTTAGATCTGTGCATGTTACATCAGATATCTTTTTATGGAATTAATGTTTTTTTTTTTTTTTTTTTCTTGCAGTGCTGAGCCAATCACACATTTTTCTGTTGAGCTTATGACTGCAGAATCAAATCAGAAGCATTTAGATGAGTCACTGACTGAGTTCTGTTTATTTGCAAATTCCTTTTTCGAAAATGTTTAATTTCCATACAGTTTGAAACAGTTTGCTGTTATTAGTAATGGTTACAGTATTATGATGGATTAATATGCTAAATTGAAGTATTTGACATAAAAGACAAAACAGATACAATCGATAATAAAAAAATGCCCTTATGGAAGTAAATAGTTAAAAGGAATCTAATAAACAAAAATACTACAAATAAATGCTGTTTATTTATGTATTGAGTTTCCAATCAGCATATTAGAATGATGTCTGGAGTGATGCCTGCTGAAATTTCAGTTTTGCCATCACAAAAATAAAATGTATTAAAATAGGAAACACTTCTTTGTTTATATTGTTTAGAAAACATTAGAAAAATCTTACTGAAATTAAACTCAGAGTTGACTTGTTTCATAATACATGTGCTTTGGCATAAACAAATTCATATATACACACTAGAAAATGTTGATTTTAAGCAAGAGAGACATACAGGGCACTCTACAGACAGTACACCTACAGGACACACACACACACACACACACACACACACACACACTGTGCCAGAACAATATACTCACACTCATATAGCAGGAAAAGCAAACACACAGTATACCTCAGGGCCTTTTCCTTTCACACACACAGATCACTAGAGGCAGTGCAGTTCTGTAGTCAAGGGCACAGGAACGACTCGAACTCTGCCTGCAGTTTTGCTCCCCTGTGGTCATCTCCAACATTTTACATGGGAAACCAGAGACATCCCAAACTGAGAGTGTGTGCTCGTGCCATTGTCTCCCGTTAGCAAGGAGACGCTGCTGTGAATGTGAGATTGTTCAGAGTCAACAGTTGTGCCACCACAATGCAAAGCAAACAGTTGTCTCTCTCTCTTTCTTTCTCTTACGGTCTTGAAATTATGCAGTGTTGATTATTTGACATGTCTCCCATGGCTGCTGCATATTACATATGCACACATCAAGATCATTTGCCAGTACTCTGGAGCGTTGCTGGAGAGTTTTATTCATAAAGTAGCCTGTGACCCAGATGTTACAGAGAACTTCACGCACACACGCATGCACTTCCTTTATTAGTTTATAAAGAATTCATATTAAACATCCACAAAGATTTACCACTTAGAGCAAAGGGTCTCTAACTCATAAAGTTGGAAATATAGGAAGGAATATCTTGTTCATCTTGCTTTCTTTTTATAGATATACTGAAATAAAGGCTGCTAAATGCAAACTCCAGCAAAACTTAGCAGCCGTTTAAAGCAACAAGAGTGGGTCCCGACTTATTATAATTTTCTTACTTATAATACTTACTCATAAAATAATACTTCAAAATAAAAATTTAAATATTCAGTAAGTTGCCCAGTTTTTTAACTCTCATGTTGTGTTATTTTGCTCACTTGCTGACAATCCTCCCAAACCCTTCACAGACACACACACACACACACACACACACATGACCATGTCTGCTTATACATTACCAGTTATGCTTTATTAGTATATTTTTATCAACTTTATTTATTTCCATTAGAACAGGTTTTAATTTATTTTTGGAACTAATTGACAGCATGCGTCATTGTTCTGAGCTTATGCTCCTCAGTTTTGGAGTGAAACCTGTGCCACTCGAAAACAAGAAAACTAAATTTTCATCCAATAATAATATTGCATAATGAGAGATTTACAAGTGATTTTTCCTTTTTTACACAGGGAATTTTGACAAGCAACCAATATTTTATTCTCATTAAAAAATAATAATAATAAAATATTAATAATAATAATAATCTTCTTTTGGATCCACAATGTGTAAGCAATGTTACTGTTGTCCAAAGCCATTCGGTTTGCCAGTAAATACTGTAATTAGGTTGGCAATTAACCTCACTCTAAAATGTAGTTTATGATTATTGCAATCCCAGTCCAGCACGCATAATACAATGAACAATAATTAATAGAAAAATATGCATGATTTCATTAAGCAGATCTAAAAGTAAATCAGCAGCAAAATGAACAGCAAAAAACAACGATGAAAATGTCTTCATGCATACATTAACTCTCACAAATACGTCTCTGTCAGCGTGTCCTAATAACAATAAATGTGACATTTCAGCCACACAATCACTTTATGAGCTGGGGGTGAGTGAAAGCAGGCTTTGTAGACTTCCTGTAGGGCAGCACAGGAAGAGCATGCCTAACTAACCTGCATCATTAATGTGGATAATTATCATATATTACTGGAATTAGCATGAAATTAGCATGGCTTCAGTCTCCCTGAATGTTCGGAGACAAGCAAAAGAGACAACAGGGAGAAGCTTCTGTACGCGGGCGCACTTCGGCACTACAAAACAACAGGCGCTCCTGGCCATGGTGCTATCGTCAGCATTATTATTTACGCCGCACGGAACTCTTTTGTTTTGACAGTTTATCAAAGGCAATAACGTTCACAGATTGCCCACGATGGGCACGCTCTTGTAACTATGTGAATAATTTAATAATTTCACATTCAAATCAGACTAAATAATGAATGAGAGGAGAAAGGAATCACCCCAAGCATCTCTGTGTTTGCGCAAGTGAGTAAATGTGTTTGACGCGCAGACAAGTCATAGGGGTGGTTGCTCTCGGATGTGCTGTCGGTACAGAACAAGGAAAGCGGACCGGTATAGACGGGGCGATTTAGAGAGGAGGCTATGTAGGGTCAGCTGTTCTAGGGAGTAACTAAATTAAAGTAGTTGTGCTGCTAACTTTTGCAGAATTACATAAAGTCTGATTATGATTACATAAAGCTTGTCTCTCTTACGGCACAATTGCACAGCAAAATCCCCAGTGTTAATTTAACACTGGGAGTGTGGACTCATATAAACACTGGAGCAGTGTTTAAAGTAACACTGAAGCAGAGTTGAAGTTAATGAGATGATTAAGAAGTTAATTGAGTTATGATTAAGCATTATTGAAGACACCTGCTGTTAACAAGCAGAATCACAAACGAGAAAAATCACAATTTGTGTATCACCATTATAGTGTTCAGTGTTTGCTTTAGCTGGGATCTTGGCTTGTAACTTTTTTTGTTTAAAGTTTGTTTGTCAAACCAAGAGCAAAAATCATCCGGTGTTGATGATTATGTTTTAATGTAATCGTTGTTTGACATGAATCACTGAACTCATTTACAGTCTTTTCTCAAAGTAAAGCTTCCATTATTGATTGTCACAGCTTTGATTCCACAATGAAAAAATCTGTATTTTCTATACATTTTGTAGGTATCTCTTGCAAGTGATTCAGATTATTTTTTATTAAAAATTTTTAATTTTAGGCACACACAGATAACAATAATCAGCGTATGAATCTCAACAACGGTGACAAACAACATATTCAGATAAACAGACCAACTCTGAACATCACAAAACAAGATACAAAAAATGAACATAAAAACAGCACAAATAAAATATAGTTAGAATAAAAAGTTAAAAAGACAGTCCAGCTCATAATTTATTCATGCCGCAATGCATGATGGGAGCCATAGATGAGTTTTTATTGGCTACAACATGCTTTTTTGGTGGTCACCGTTGTTGTGATGCTCACGCTGATTCCTGATGTCTGCGTGTCTAAACAAAAGATTTCTTTTTTTTTAACCTAGAACTAACTATTAAAATCATGTCATACTATGTCAGAAACACTGGGCTGCTTACTTTTCTTTTTCACTTAATTTATGTTTGCAGTAAAGAAACCTAAACTCAGACATTCAAGTCACTCTATAACAAATAGCTCAAACCACAATCAATGGCACACATGATTGCCTTTGCTGTGGTCTGTCTGTATGATATAATTCAGTCACCACAGCCACATAAAATCTCAAGATCCCAACTAAAGCAAACACTGAACACTATAATGGTGACACACAAATTGTGATTTTCTCGTTAGGTGATTCTGCTTGTTAACATCAGGTGTCTTCAGTAATGGTCAATCATAACTCAATTAACTTCTTAATTATCTCATTAACTTCAACTCTGCTTCAGTGTTACTTTTAACACTGCTTTAGTGTTTATATGAGTCCACACTCAAGAGTGTTAAATTAACACTGGGGATTTTGCTGTGTGGTTCTTTCTCATGAGCAGCAATGAAAAGATGATTAATTCAACAGCCCCATTTTCTTTCTTTCTTTCTTTCTTTCTTTCTTTCTTTCTTTCTTTCTTTCTTTCTTTCTTTCTTTCTTTCTTTCTATTACAGCAGAATCTTTAGTAACCGTATTATATATTGATGTCATTGTTAACAAAAACTATAAAAAATGGTTTTGTTAATTTGAATAATGCTTAAATATAATAAAAATAATAAAATAAATATTCATAAATTAAATAAAAATAAAGTAAAATAAAACATTATATAAAAAATAGAAATGTTGCCTTGGCAACTAACTAACGAAACATGTTTAAGTAGAATTAGTAACATTACTCAAACTAAGACTGAAAATAATTTATTAAAATTAATGACAAAAGCACATACTACAACTTAAAATTAAATGAGAATGAAAAGCTAGTTAAAATGTGAAGAAGAAAAAATAGTATGGTATGGTATTATAATTAAATCATAAAATTAAATTGAAACTCAATTTATTTAATTAGTTATAAATTCAAAAATATTGCCTTCTTTTTTTAAATATTTAATCATTTTGCTGTAAGCCAGTGTTAATTTTGACACGAAATTTTAATTTAGTTTTAGTCTTAGTCTTTTGACTATAATTCTTTTTAGTTTTAGTCAAGTTTTAGTCATCTGATTTGTTTTAATTTTAGTCTTATTTTAGTCGACTAAAATTGCTTGGTATTTTAGTCGACTAAAATTGCTTGGTATTTTAGTCGACTAAAATAAGACTAAAATCAATAACAGATTTACTAGACAATTTTTTACAGCTGGTATAGGAAACAAACTTAACCAAAATATATAAAACACAAATTCAACTTTATTTCAACACAACTGTGTCTTTATTTTGATTCAAAAGCTTTTATGCAGCAACAAACACTGTCATGATAATGTAAACAATAACTAGCTGCCAATTGACCATCAATAAAAGAAAAATAACGTTAGGTCCAGGACCTTAAAGCTTACAGCTGAGCTGAACAATAAGTGCATACATTTAAAGTAAATATTTAATAAGTTGGGTGGATAAAAAAAGTAACAAGATTTTATAAGGTATTCATTTGTCTAGCAATATTGTATGTTTTAAATACTACAATATTGCTAGATTTGTATGTATAATGATAGGATGTGAACATTCATGTTTCACATGACTAATATAGAAATATTTGTGATATTGTCAACAAGTAGAACATTATAAAATATACTAAACATTAGTATTAATCAAATGTATTTATCATGATATTACGTATTAGTATTGTGCTCGCATCTAATTTGAAGAAGGGGCTATTTTACAGTACTTTTCAGTTCGTAATATTTAATGCTACAACATCTACGCACTGCACTATTCCAATTTTGCTTAGCTCAATAAACAAAAGAACATCGTTGTGAAATTACATTTGAGAAAATGTCCGGGTGGCTCGTCTGTAAATGTCTTTTCAAATTGGTTGTGTTCTTGCCACGAATGAGCGCTCTGCGTGCTTTACACTTTGTTTTGTTTTGTTCGTCGTCAAACGTGAAGTGAGCTGTGGACATTTTGTCGCTCTTTTAGACAGTAGGGACTTTAAGCAACAGCTGCGAATGGAACGGCTACAGCGACCGGAAGTTTGCCGTCACACCGCTGTAGCCAAGAACGTAAAAGTCACTAAGCAACGGTAAAACAGAACAGCGCAACGCAGCATTAATTCATTTATTGAGATCCCAAAAAATATATAATTTAAAAAAGCAAGAGAAGGATTGCTTTTGGCGTTAAATGACAATCTTTTGTCAGAAGAGGAGTTTTTAATATTGTATGATGTAAATAAGTCTAAAAACATAACATTTATTTACCTAACCTCTCACGTTGTAGCGACTCCGGCAAATCAGCTGTTCTCCCGTAGTAGACCGTTAAATTAGAACGTCACAAAGTAGCAGTTAAATTCGCGCAGGCGCAATACAACGCCAGAATGGCGTTGCCGTTCCACCAGAGGCTGTTGCTTAAAGTCCCTATCACCTCTTCGAATGCCGACTTCGAGCTCATAAAAACTGAAAACCTTCGCTTCACGTCTCAATAAGTCAGGCTCTGATTGGTTCTCTTCTCTCATGCAGTCTGTTCTGTTTTGCCGGTTCTTTTGCTCATTCCTCGCATCTCTCCCGTCTGCTGATTTGATTTTCGTCACAGTCTATTTTCGTCTCGTCCTTTATTCGTTGACGATAATGTCAATCAATTTAGTCATAGTTTTAGTCTCCATCAGTGCCTTCTATTTTAGTTTTCGTTTCGTTTTCGTCGGCAAAAATATATTCGTGACGAAAATAATGACGAAAATATTTAGTCAACGAAATTAACACTGCTGTAAGCTTAGCATATTTAAAAGAGCAGCTTGACTGTAGCTAGTAACTTGGTAAGCTGCACTTTCAAGCTTCTCCAGCACTGAAAGAGGAGAGTCCAGAGTCCAGTCACGATTTTGGAACAGCTCAGCTTGAGCCAAGATAACAAGTTTTCAGGAAGTGGACAGATATGTGTGTGTATGTAGGGTTCACATGGGTCAGGTGAGGGGGCTGAAATATGGCTGCCTGCACTGAGCTGGAAGGTAAGTTGAACAGGCACAGGTGTTGGGGCTGCAGCCAATAGAGTGGAGCTGCTCCCCGAACCACTGACATACACACTGGCACCAACCAGACAGAGAGAGAGAGTGGCAGTACTGATCCCACAGCTTTCTGGCAGGAGCATCTCTCATTTCCTCACCCCATCGTCTCTTCACTCTCGTCTGTCTCTCGGCCCCCTCCTCTTCCTCTTCTGTCTCTCCACAGCAATGCAACAATTAACCAGGCAGCATCTGGTGTAGCAGAGGTAGATTCAGTTTCTCTCAAACAAATCTGACAGTGACTCCCGCAACCCCTCTCTCTCTGGCTAGCGCAGTGTAAATGGTATTACTTGGCATGATAGTGGATTTCTAGCATTGCTGTATTTTGAAAACATCCTTGTTATTTTGTTGGCACTGGCATGATGTATTTGGAGCAGACAATAGGAGGAAGCATTTGCCAATGTCCTTTAGTATAAGGCTGTTAAATTCTAGCTTGGCTTCAGCAACCACTTATTTAAGTGGCAGGCATTTCTCTTTCTCTGTACATGTGTTTTTCCATACTAAAGCCTGTCATTCTTCTAGGATTATGCTATTTTGATATTATAATCCTTTATGTTTAAGAGAAAAGTTTAGGCTGAAACTTTTTTAGGAAACTAATAACTACTTCACACATGGATTCTAGTGGTAGTGATTTTGATTCATCCTATTGACTTAAAGCTGCAGTAGGTAACTTTTGTAAATATATATTTTTTTACATATTTGTTAAACCTGTCATTATGTCCTGACAGTAGAATATGAGACAGATAATCTGTGAAAAAAATCAAGCTCCTCTGGCTTCTCCCAGTGGTCCTATTGCCATTTGCAGTTACAGACCGCTCCCGGTAAGAAATCAACCAATCAGAGCTGCGGTCCGTAACAAAATGTAGAAAAAATTATATAATAAGCGAGTACACCACGAATCCATTTTCCAAACCGTGTTTTTAGCTTGTCCTGAATCACTAGGGTGCACCTATAATAAGTGTTTATATTCTGACTATTTTAGATTGCTTCGGGGGCACCGCGGCAGAGTAACCCAGTACCTTTGTGATTCTTCATAGACATAAACAGAGAGAAGTAGTTCCGGCTACAATGTTCTTCCACAAGAAGCAAGCAGTTCTGTTTATTAACCGCTAGAGCGTCAAAAGTTCCCTACTGCAGCTTTAAATGTTCGGATTTAGTTTATATATAAAAAAAAAAGTCTCATTAAAAAAAATAGTAACTAAAATAATAACTACTTTAAAAGATTTAAAGTGCTGAATGTTCTTCACAAATGCCACTCTTTATAAGGAATTAAGTTAAATTTATATATATATATATATTTTTTTTTTTTTATATATTTTTTTTTATTATTATTTATTTTTTTTGCTTGTAACTTTTACAATCTTTTTTTTCTACTAGAAAAAAAAAGAGAGAAAGTATTTTCTTTATAAAAATCTCCATAGAGTTTAAAGAGATTTTTGTAGTTTACACAACTCTCCCTTGTCTAAAAATCACACTTTTAAAATAGACTACCTCATATATATATTTTAAATCATTATAAGTTTTCTTGAGGCCATTGATTTAGAATCACTGGTCTATATATGAATGAACATATCATTCAAATCAGTTTTGTGATTTGTTCATAATTCTGATATCACTTTGTCATTCATGAACATGAAAAGTAGAGGTACAGAGGATGCCATAATTTTTTTGTACAGTAAATGATGAGTTAAATTTCTGTCTGCTCAGTCGCACAAAGCTAACATATGGCTTCACAAGACTTGGAACATACCATAGTGGAAGAGTTGTATGGACCAGTTTTGTTTTTTATACTTTTAAGGCATTTTGAAGGAAAACATCTTCACACAAGAGTAGCTTGAGCTAATGCTAAAAGCCTAAGATCCTTCTCTTCTCATCATTTATTTGTTTGTGGGTGTCTCCGGGGTCTGTTGAAAAGCACACCTGATCCCAAGAGGCTCCGAGAATTGAAACATTGATTCAGTGCTTGTATGACAGCAGACAAGAAAAATGTATTGCTCAAAAACACATCCAGGTCTGAAAGAATATCGGGCTGCAATGACAGAGATATGACATTTCAAAATAACGCTTAGAAACACTAAACATCTGTGGAGAATCACTATTACAGCTAGTTACCTCCATAGAAAAAAAAAAAAGAAAAAAAAAAAAAAAAAAAACTTTTACTAACTATCAAGTGCACTGATGACTCTGTTCCTCCAAACATGGAGTCTTCCAGTTGACCCTGAGTAACACATTTAGAGACTGACCTAGTGTTAACAGCCAAAAGGACTCTTTCCTGGCTTTTGGCACCTCTTCGCACACTCTCCTTTTCCTTCTCCCATGAGATCCAAAGAACAGAAACCTAGTTTAGCGTTTTAATAGATTTCCACGCCATACAGCTCCAAAGGTCAGGAGAAGGACATCAGCAGCATGGCCGGGTTCCTCTTAAAAGCAAGGCTGGAACCACAGAGCACAAGGCATATTTAGATCAACTTTGGCGAAACATGAAAGCACAATCCCTTCTATTGGGTCCTCCACCTAATTATGGCATGTGCCCTCGTTCCCTTCGTAAATTGTCCTCTGCGTCTGGTGTCATGGAGAGTGGTTTTTATTGTGCTCGTTAGATAACAGGCTGGTGATATTGTGGCTATGGTGTTGTAATGGGCCTTGATTAGCTACAGAAATAGATTTGTGTGAATGGCGTGTAGCTGGATACCTCACTGACACAAAATTAACATTAGTGTCAATTAAATTTTAATCAGAGCAATACGCTGCAGATGGGAATGAGACCAGGAGTGTACATTAAAACAACAAGCTCTGTGATTAGATGGCTGGATCATTCTCTCAGTCGTTAAAGATAAATCTCCTATGCTTTACCGAAGCCTACGCTCATTCCTTCTTCTATCCCCACTCCTAAGCCTCTGTGTTTTCAATTTCCCCATCTATTTTTCTTTCTATGCTCCAACTCACCTGGTTCAGCCTAGATAGTCTCCTGAATACTCATACTGCTTAATCGTCATAGAACATAAATTGAATGCATTTCTAGCAGTCTCCATCCTTTGCTAAAAAATAACTAAATAAATAAATAAATCATTTTGAAGTTGCTTTTGCACTGGTGCCAGATTTATAAATTATTTGGTGTGAATCTTATTCTTTGATTAACATCCATCAAATAAAATGCTAAAAAAAAAATTATGCAAATCTATAAATTAATACATTTATATTTTAAAATAATATATTTTTTCACCAGATCACAATAGACATTACTACAACGTTTTGTATTATCTAAAACAATTTAGAGTTACATTTTCAGTAAAACAAACAATTTCATGACTTGCAAAATTAATATTTCTGATCCTAAATTTTGATTGGCTGAGCCACGTTTGAAGCTTTTGTAAAATTCTCTATAAGCACAAAACACTCCCTCTCTCACACATGTAGATACTCCACGTCTCTATATCCCTCAAACGCACTGGCTCTCTACCATGCAACCAGCTCCACACGAAATCAATTGCCAGCTCTCGGCTTTTTCTCCTCATACGGCCCTTTTTTTCTTTCCCCTCTTACAAATCTATGCATCTTCTTCTCCTCCACAATCACTCTCCTCACATCTACCCCCGCCTTCAAAACACTTTTCCCAGCACAAATCTCTCTCAAATTCGCCGGCAGTCCACCTCCTCTGTCTCAGGCGAACAGGTATAGGGTTTTTGAAATGAGATGAGACAAATGATATTTATGGATTTGCCGTGGTGCGCGAGGAGCCTAAGCTGAGGCCATCACTGAGCCCATTGTCTGCGCACATGTGATTCTTAATGTGCTCCATTTGATTTAATGTCTACGATAGGTAGGATGAGGAGAAACTAGGTCACAAGTGTCCTTACTTTTTTAAATAATAAGGCGAGACTAGAGAGTGTGTGTGCGTGTCTAAGTGCGTAGAAGGCTTCAAAAAAGAAAAAAGACTGAGGTGGGAGGGAGTCTAATTCAGAGAGAGAAATGGCATTTACAGGGCAAGCGGGAACCGAGCGAGGACTGGTGAAGACGAAGACGAAGCAATGGCAGGAGTGGGTGATAGCGCTGGCAGCTAACGAGAGAACGAGTCTGTGATTGCCTCTCAGCACCCGTGGTGACACTCTTCTGATAGGCAGAACAAGTGAAAAAGAGAAAGAAGGTATTTATATTGCTAAAGCTCCGTGTATTCTTTTTCTCCTCCCATCCATTCTACTCCAGGGATATCCACAACAAGCCCTGCTGCTGATTGCTCTCGGCCATTTCTCCACACAAGTTCCACTTTCGGAAAGTCTGTGCTCTCTCTCTCTGCCTCGATGACGGTAAATTGCTGGAGCTCTTGATTGCGAGATGCTAGTTAGCTTTTAGCTTTGAGATCCTCACAGTGTAATAGTCTTTGTTGGCGTGATTGCATTGAGGGGGCTTTGACAGATATGTTTTTTTTATAGGCCACTTGGGTTGGATTCTCAAGGAGAGTGGTTTAAACTTCACGATGTGATTACCTCAGCATCTAATGTGCCGTAAAACTTCTCTGACCTGAGTTACTTCTGCAGCAGTCTCATGTAGCCAGAGCTTTCACTAAACCACATAAAGCCCATATTGGAACACATTCTGGCAAACTTAGACAGGAAGAGACAGTCTGGGCAGTCTGACCACTTAAAGGGGGGGGGGGGGGGGGGGGGGGGTTGGGTTGGGTGAAATGCTATTTCATGCACACTGAGTTTTTTACACTGTTAAAGAGTTGGATTCCCATGCTAAACATGGACAAAGTTTCAAAAATTAAGTTGTACGTTTGAAGGAGTATTTCTGTTCCAAAAATACTCCTTCCGGTTTGTCACAAGTTTCGGAAAGTTTTTTTCGAGTATGGCTCTGTGTGACGTTAGATGGAGCGGAATTTCCTTATATGGGTCCTGAGGGCACTTCTCCCGGAAGAGCGCGTGCTCCCGTATAGCAGAGCAGAGAGAGGCTGTGCACAGACATTCACTGATCAGAGCGAGAGCGTCGCGAAATGTCACAAAAGGAGGAGTGTTTTTGGTTGCCAGGGCAAGACAACCCTGCACAGATTACCAAAGAAAAAACAGCATTAAGGGACCAGTGGACGGAGTTTATTTTTACAGAACATCAGCGGAGTTGTGCAAGTGTTTGTGTTTGTTCCCTGCATTTCGAAGATGCTTGTTTTACAAACAAGGGCCAGTTTGACGACGGATTTCTTAAGGATGATGCAATCCCAATGAAAAAGGGTCACGATCGTGTGTTGGAACCGCAGGCGGTGAGTAAAACTGCTTAAAATATCTCTGCCTTCTTGTTAGTGCGTCCCCTCCCATGCCGAGACCCGGGTTCGAACCCCGCTCGGAGCGAGTCGTTGCTGCTGCTGCTCTAGTTCAGTTTCAGCCTCAGGATCTGATTCTGGATCATAAATAAACGGCTGAATCTGACTGTTAGCCATGGTTTATTTTGGATGATGTTTTTTTCCTCAAGGCAATGTCAGAGCCGTTAAATATGTTTTTCAACGGCTCTGGGTAATGTCACAGCTTCCAAACGCTCTCGACGCAAAAGCCTACTGGCGCTCGTGATTCTTTAGCTCCGCCCACACGTCACGCCTCTAGGCGCTTGTGTTTTTCCGGGAAAAATCGGTACAGACTATCTTTCTCTTACGAATATAATAAAACTAAAGACTTTTTGGAGTTATGAAGGATGCAGTACTACTCTATAGGTACTCAAGATTAACAGGATATTGAGTGAAAACGAGCATTTCACCCCCCCTTTAACTGTTTAAATACTTTTTATTAATATGGAGGGCCAAATTGAAAAATAGCCTGACTTTTTACCATCATCATAAATCCTGGTGCACACTGTTCTAGGGGCCTTTCACACAGAACATGCCATTTTTTCCATTTTAAATAGTGATAACAGCAAGACATGCTTTCATGACAAAAAGTAACACAACAAAAAATGTGCAATGGTGCAACATGTTCTGTGTGAATTGGCCTTTAAAAAGATGGTGCCGGTATGATTTTATCATGCAGAACACAAGTTATATATAAGAAAATGTTGTCAGTGTGGGCAGTATTGATTGCCAGAGACAACATACAAATATAAAAACCAAAAATATTACAGATTAAATATAACAAGAGCACATGAATTAAATTAATCAAGCAAAATTCCATGAAATAATAATAATAATAAATGTCAGTTGTGATTTCATGGTGACTTTAACTCTGAAAACAATCACAAATTATGTTGTGCTCGAAGACATCTTGTTAACTTGATCTCACTGCCAAAGAAATCTTGAACATCTTTCAAAAATTTTGATTTCTTTTAATTAGCATATTAGCATAATATAGACTAAACATGGAATTTATTTGAGACAAACAACAGTGTATACAGCAAGCATTTATCAACATTCCTATTAGTTCTGGAACAACATTTCTATCAATGATCTAGATTTTAAGGTTGTGTAAGTCTAGGGTTTAGGCTTCAACAAGGCTCAATCAACAATAATAAATCAACATCAATAAAATATAGCATTACTAATGGTCAGAACTATGCTTTTCTGACAGGAATGTTGATTCAGGAACACTTGCTACTTGGCAAAACCACTGTCACTTTGTAAATCCCCAGTCAGCAGATATTCAGTGGTACTGAGCTATAGGTTCAGATATGTGATCGTGTACTCTTAGCACTAGTCATCTTTCAGCAGGCCACTCTGTTGTACTCCTGCTCACATTACTTCACACTTGGGCTTTAATGTAACATTTTGCTTGAAGCATGTGTGTGTTGGTGAGGAGTCTGTAATGATGCATTTTTGCCCTGAGTGTGTGTTTGATTGACAGACGGGTGTTTGGCTCAAAAACACGCTGCAGTAATTAGCCCGGCACAAGAGCATCTGGTCCTGGCATACACCTGCTCCTATTGTACTGTGAGTATCTGTTTGTGTGCATGGGCAATATTGTTATTCAGATCATACTGGCTAATAACTTTATGCTCCTAGCTCACTTAATTAATTGTTGAAATGTACCTGTGCTTCATAACAATAATTCACAATAGAGATAGGCCAAAAAAAAGTGTGCTCATGTAGAGCTGCTTCCTTATTGTTTTGATGATAACAACAATAATAATATAAACTTACTTATATTCATTTTTATTTTGTACTGTCAATCCTAAAAAAGAACACTAAACATTATAGTGGACAATAGCATTGTCACAAAAGCACAATAACAACCCAACCCATGGTGTGGATACACACACACTGAGAATATTGGAGCGTGAAAATACATTTCAGCATGTGTTCACCTGGAGGCATGTATTTACCCAGGTGCGGTCTGCTTAACCTGTCTGTTTTAATTGTGAAAAAAAGAGACTCTATGAGTGTTAACTATCGACATGCTCACATAAACGGTCACTAATACCTCGAAGCTATGTCTCAAAAACAAAAAAAAGCTAAAGAGCATTTGATGTTTATTGTATGCGGATTAAGATCAATGCTATTATTACATCATTAAGCTGTTGTGTATCAGACATTTTTGGGATTTAAAAAAAAAATATATATACATATTTCTATGAGATTGCATGCGTGGGTACACAATGACATGTTCCATGTGCATTGTAATATTGTCTAACAGGCACAATACAGTAGGCTGAGAAAACAAAATGCAACAGTGAATGCTTACTTTTGTCTGTTTGTCAGCGACTTAGAATCCGGTCAAGTCGAGTCCTTCTAGGATGCCAGGCCGTAGCTTTTTGTAATTCCTGATCAAGTAAAAAGATTCAATACAAACAAAAATATAACTGATCATTTGTGTGCTGCGTAGATTTTTTTTTTTTTTTTTACTTCCGGACACCTGCTGTTGGGCTCCTTTATGAGAAAACTGTTTGTTTTCCACATCACTGACTGATAGGTCAGAACAAGCATAATAATCATTAGATGTCTCATTAACAACTGTTTACAGAGAGAATTAAACTTGAAAGTCACCAGTTGTTTTACAGAACAAATACACACATGGCCCTTTAAAGATTGTGTTCTCTTTGATTTCAGGCAAATCACTGTACAGTGAGGCATATTTTCTTTCTTAAAACACAGAGGACCAAATCGTGTGTGTTCACTACAACTACTGTTAGTTGATAGAGACATCGTGTCTATAGTGACAGATCAGACTGTCCTCTATCTGTGTGCCAAATTTAATAACTTTCCCACAAGTGATTCTAAGAGCTGCCGTAGGCTTCCAGAGTGGAAGAAGAAGAAGAAACTTTGGTGCTTGGCCCTTAATAATGACAAACACTCATCCAAAATGCTAATGGAGCACTTTCTCAAGGCCTCCTTGAGTCAAACACCTCATATCTACTTCTATCTAACAAACAGTATAACAGAAGTAAAGCCCAGTGACGCCAGTAGAAGCCAAGCAAGGTAGCTTAGCGTATTGCAACGTCACCTTTAGTTCTGTTTGCGTACCAGCACAGATGGCAGTACGGAGAGGAGGCCGCCGCCCATAACACTCACGGAAACACACCTTTAATGCGTCGGCGGAACACTACAGATGGTGACAGAGAGGAGGCCATAGCCCTCAAGCTGAGACAAGATGCCTGCCGGAGATCAGACTGCACTAATGTGACTCAGAGATGGTGATCAGTCAAGCACAGTAGCACACAAAAGACACACACTTGAGATTAAGTTCAGTCGAGTGTTACGGGTATCGTTGACCATGCCGTGGTGGAACAGATCACACAGTGGAGCTTTATCCTCTTCCACCCTGAGGACACACACGCACACACCACACACACACACACTGATCTGACGTTTTAAACTGTGACTTCCATCTGTGATAATAGCTTAAAGGTATGCTGAAGGTGAACTTTGACAAAAAGCAAACCCTTCCTCGCTCTATCCATACACATGGCATTTTTCCCATTTCTGTTATTCTTGAAAAGCTTTTTACTTAGTTGGCACAGTTCTGCCGTGCTTTAACTTTCATTGCCAGTACCCTTTACTGGGGTTTTACACAAATGCACTGACACTCATTCGTTTTCTTTGACACATATTTTGCATACTGTAGCCTGGCATTACACCAAAGTGTTTCTGACAACATCAAAAGCATTCGGCGATGCGTAAAGTCTTGACAGGGTAATATAACCTCTCTGCCTCTGTTTAACCTCTGGAAACTGGGCTAAGCTATGTACACTACCGCCGATCCCGTACACGTCAATCTCGATGCTTCGTTTTCACCATTGTCTTTTCTGGTGGTGTTTAATACCACTGGCACATGCTTTAACCCAGTATTCTTAAGAACACAGTATTCTCACCATCCCAGGCAATGGAATAACGTGCCTGTGGTGACATTTCTGCTAAATTACATTTTGTTGCCTGTTGCATATTTCGCAACCCTTTCAAAATGAAATGTCAACTGAGTGTAGCTAAAAGCGCATTCAATTTTATCTGAAACAGGTGAATGTGAATCTGGAAATAGTTTATGACATTAGTTGCTGTACGCTTTAAATTACATTTCTGGTTAGAGGTGGTAAAATGTAAAATTGATTTTGAAAGTAATATAACACCGACACTTAACCCTACCCTAAATCTAACCAAAAGTGTTAACAAGCAGTTAACATATGTAATAACGTATTTGCTGACGAAACCATGGTATTTTAGCTTGTTCATACAAGACTTTTGGCACTTTTCTACTGCATGGTACAGCATTGGTACGGTTCACTTTTGGGGGGTTTTCTAATGGGTATAGTACCTGGTACCTGGTACTTTTTTTAGTACCACCTCGGTTGAGGTTCCAAGTTAAGCGTACCATTACCAAAACGTGACATGTAAACTCTGCTGATCACTGTTTGGCCGGAGAAAATCTTTACAACCTAAATCACTGAACTTGCGACACAAATACGACAGAACCATTAGATTTAAATCAGCACAGCCAGTGAAGGATTGAACCCAACTTTGTTTTGAATGAGCGCACCTTTTTTAACAATCCAGAAATGGCTGTTGCATTGTCTATTGAGGAAGAACAGACGTTCCTTTCATTGATAGCAAAGGAGCGGATCCAGCAAGAGCTTGATTGGGTGATGCGGAATGAAAAAGTTTTTCACGAGTCGGGGCAGTAGAGGCAGCGCAACAATAACAATATGTGAATAATCCCGCTTACTCTGAAGCAGTACTAAACAGCAGTGGAAACACAAACTGAGTTGAGCCGTGCTGTACTGTACTGAGCCGAGCCGAGTCGTACCACACAATTGAAAACGCGTCATATGAGCTCTTTTATCATGATCTGAGTTTCATCTGACTCATACTGGAGTGCTCCACATTAAGTTAGAAAAGCAATACATATGGAATTGATTTTGTGATGTGTCAAAATGCTATTATATTATTATAGCTTATGAATAATATAATATAAATTATAGTTTTACATTTTACCATTCACAAGGAAATCTGTAGAACAAATCTGTGAATTTTTAAAAACTGAAACATGCGTGAGTTGTGAAACATGAGTCAAATGCAATAAATACTGAAACATTTTGGTTGTAAGATGCTAAAGCACAAGACATAGAATAAAGGATGTTTCTGTATCATACAAAATGGATGGTAGCACTAGTTACTACACACGACACCACAGTAAACCATGCCCATAGCAATGTTCGCATTATATTAATTATATTGCTAACAAACAATGGTGTTAGCGTACACTATGGTTACACACTCTAATGAAAACAGCTTAACTGAATGTTACAACTCTTGCTCTGGCCCTATTATTTATTTTATTATTTGATTTGATTTTGGAATGGCACAGATTAAACTGTGCCTCTCACTTGACACTCAGTAGTATATTTTATTAGCTTAAAGAAATCATCTAATGAAAAAAAAAAAACAGCTTGGAACCTCGTATCTAAAATAACAGGCTCACTGAACAGGGAATTAATAATTACTAAAACAAAGAAAGGAAGGGTGCAGACAGGAGGCCACCATAGCTATATAGGAAAGAAACTTTCATGACCCAATTTGAAAGGGAGCCATGCCATTTCAAGGTAAGTTAATTTTCTAAAGCGGCTGAGTAATTAATTTCACAGGAAGACCTCACTTTTAGTGCAACGTTTTCTGAAAATGGTTTGACGGCGTCATGAACTAATTGCATATCAGACATGCCTACCTTTCTTTTTAACATTATATTCAATTACACATTGGCAATTACAAAAGCAAAATAATTAAAGGCATAATTTTATAATTTAATCTACATAACCATATTCAATCCTTGACCCAATGGCTGAGTTCTCCCTTCTTCAATACAAATGAAGTAGCTCAGATAAGATACACCTGGAATTTCACCTTGAGCAGTCAATCAGCAGAAAAGTTCATAGGTTACCAGTGCACCACAAACAGAACAGGAGCCAATTACAACCCAGAGCCTCTCCGTTGACAAAAGAGCCAAACTGAGTATAGATTTTTAATTTAAAACTGCAACATGGGGTCCAAAACACTCTCATTTCAATAGATATCAAAGGGAGGGGTCGAGACCGAGCGAGCGGGATTTAGGATATGGAGAAATTATGTTTGAACAGAAAACTTATGAGGGCTAATATGCTATGTTCCAGAGTTAAATATGCATACTCAAGTGAAAATATTCATATTAAAGTGCTTCTAGGTTTTCTTTAAATGTTGTCTCTTCACACAGCCTTTGTCGCAATTAGTTATGTGTGTTTATTCTCACTTTGTTATTTACTCCGATTACACTTTATCTTTGACCATGTGATATAATTGTAAACTTTGCGGAAGAACTATCTTTGTGTAGAGGTTTTACTTCGCATTGTGTTATTAAAGAATAAAAGACATCTCTCACAGGATGAAGCAGTTGTTTGTGTTATAGCTGGTTTCCATTTGCTCTTTCTTTCACTGCATTAAAACATATAAGGCATTATCTGACCAATTTAAAACCAAACTTATTAAATATTATCTGTATTAAGTGTTCCCAACTTAAATTACTGATCTTATATTGAATAGAACAATGTTTAAAAAAACAAAACAAAATTGATACATAAGCAGAGGTGATAGAAACACACAGTACCTCTCTTCTCTATAAAACTAAGTGGAATCAAATTTATCTCAAAGGCAGGGTAAGTGATTTGGTTCAAAACACTTTTTTTTTGGTAGAAAGTCTCTTCACATTCCGATAGCAGTTAAGGGATCAAAATACATTTTTGATGTATTTATATAATCTGTGGAAGGTGTAGGTTGATAAAATGTTTGTCCGATCATATCCTTTGGTCCAAGAACTACAACAGACTATCCTACCTGCCTGTCAATGTACAGTATGTATTTGCATACCTCCACTCACTGTGTTCGCACAGACATGATGCGTCATTTAGCAGATTCCATTATGCTATTGCAGACCCAGTGAGAATGGAAGCTGTTATTATTTTCATATTATGTGCTTTATACTGTAATGCTTTCTCACCAGTGAACGAGACATGAGGCAATCTGACAGCACTGCATTCAACCTTCCTCCAACATTGTCTCTCATCTTATCTTTGGTTAGCCTCTGGGCTGTCTGTGAGCATTCTTTGGAGAGTTATTAGCAGGGAGAGTGGGATCATATGCTTTTAAAGTTAACTTGCTTTCGCTAGCCTCTCCAAAATCACCTTCCCTACCTAAATGACTAAATGACCAAAATGACTAGTCAGTTACAAGAAAGCCTTACATAATTAGGTTAATTACGTTTTTTTTTTTTTATTTTTATTTTTTTTTTAATACAGACTGTTCCTCATAGTCGCAGCTTTCAACGTTCAACATTGAAAAAAAAATGAAATGTTTGTGTTGCAAGACACTAAAAAACATGACAACTCTAGAATTGTAGACTGAATCCAAAAATGTCAATTCAAAAGCAAAAAGCCTAACAGTAATCATAATAAATATACAGTATAGTTATTTACAATATGTAGTGTAGAACTTGCATGTGTAGAAGCTGCATGTGTTGTTGAAAGTTGGAACCAGAATGTCAGGAAAATTTGCTGAGTTGTCAGGGATTCTTCCTGGTGAATTGTGATGTAATCAATGAGCCCCAGTCGCCAGTCTGTTGCGTAATGTGCAAACCACAGCAACTTCATGAAAACAAAACAATAGTGCAGTGTGAAAGAAAGCTATCCTTAAACTTTGAAAATCTTGTAGTGTGTACCCGGCATTAGCGATACCATACATGATGCAACTCTTTATGAGAAGATAACACATTAAATGCATAAGTGTTTACAAAAAACATCACACTATGTTGTCTGTTATGTCTTTTCTGGAAGTGTGACTGAACAAAATAATCCAGGAATTTTCTGGAACCTCTGCGTGGAAAAGGCTTTTGTTACCAAATGTCACTTTCTATGACTGTAGTGTTTGCATATTGACAGAAATGAATTCATAGACTCAACTTCCCTGACAGAGTTTACCATTCGGTTACCGCTATTTTACACTCTCAGTATGTCAAAACCATCTCCACTAGGTTGCATCTCTAAATTCATTTTTGAAAGTAATCACAACAGAAAGTATTAGAGTTTAAAAAACCATGACCTTGCTGTCCAATCCAAGTAGATCGGTTTTCTGTCCTGTGATAGATTTTTGGTAGGTATGAGTCAAAGTGGTGTGTGTGTCTGTGTGAGAGAATAAAACAGAGCAAAAGAGAGTGGGAAAGAGAGAGAGGTGAGAATGTGACCTTTCTAGTTTGTGTGCATGTCTATTGCTGTTTGTAGCAATCGAGGTGTTGCTAGGGGTCCATCTTGACAACTTCCTGTGATGGGATGTAATCAGGCTGGCGGCTTTCCTCACACCTGATCTGAGTGTGTGTGGCCTGTCACCTAAATTTAGCTCGTGTAAAAGTCCACACATTCACAACCACACACACTTGCATCACAAATGCATAATGCCAGATAATACAAAGCACACACAATGAAACATAAATCATCATCCTTTCACATTTACAGTCATACACAAAATAAAACTCTGACAGGAAGGCCTAATAGACCAGCAGACCTGATCCTGTTCAAATATACACAATCTTATACTTAACCTAACATATCTAATGACCCAAAAACCAAAATGGTCTCACAGTCATGCACACACACACATTAATTCAGTGCACCATGGCTGGAAAAACCACAGAGCCTGAGTACACACATAACCTCGCTGAACATACGCAGTCTGTAATCCCTGTAAACATCGACAAGAGGATAGCTGTCACTTCCAAGCTATCAGCAGCTCACTAAGAAACAGGGCAAGCCTGAGGTGCAATGCACTCTCCTTCTAACCTTACTGTCAACATTTCAGACTGCACACACATGCTTGCACTAAAGAAACAGGAGGAAAAATTAACCATATTCTGTCAACTCCTCAACCTGGGTCTGACTCTCTGAAAAAAAAGCAGCAGCCCACCTTTCCATATGAAGAGAGAGTTCACACAAAAATGAAAATTCTGCCATCACTTATTCAACCTCAAAATGTTCTAGACCTGTTTCCGTTCCCAAGAGGACAGCCCCATCATTGTAAACCAAACAGTTGATGGTAGACATTGAGTTCCAATGTATAGAAAAAACAAACATACAAAATGAAAGTAAAAATACTATGGAGGTCAATGACTACCATCAGCCTTTTGGTTACCAGCATTCTTCAAGATATCTTCTTTTGTGATTAACAAAAAAAGAAACGAAAATTCAGTCATTATTGATACACCCTCATTCCAAACCAACAACATTAGGTACCTCTGAAAAGACCTGAATGTGCACTTTACAGGACATACAATTGTTACATGTAAGGTCTAAGAGAAATCACTAAAAAATTATGAACTCCAAAACTCCATAACTGCTTGTCAGGAGGATACATAGATATTAGTATCAATAACTGCAATAAATCTGCAAATGTAATCTTCAAGCAAACTAAATCTCCAAAACTCAACCCTTACTGCAAACTTTTGTGTTGTTGTTTTGTTTTTAACAGTAAACAGTATCAGTGTCTCATTGTGTCTCACCCCATATTCTCTCTGTATAACTGCATTCCCAAGCGCTTTGTCACACCGTTGATGATAGTTTATATGCATTTGGAATCATCACACAGTGCTTTGCTGGTATTTTCGCTATTATCAGGAGGTCATGGACTAGAAAAGTAGCATTTGTTCAACATTAGGAGAATGTTTGTTTTCTGACGTCGGAATAAAAAGTGTTTGCGGAGCTACTTGAACATCCCCCTTGACAGATGACTCATCCATCAAAGCGAGGTAAACTGATTTGTTCATTTGTGTTACCTCTCTGCCATGAGATCCTGATTGCTTCCCTGCATCATCTCGGCGTAGTTCTCACTACCGCCTACGCAAAAAATACTTTGAAATGTCAGGATGTTGCAATTCGAATAAGGATGAAAGTGGCACAGCTAAATCTAGATACATCTGCGGCACCTGAGAATGAAAGAGCAGAGATTAAAGGCGAACTTGTGCCATGTCCGGTCAACATTCCAACACTGCGCTTTTAAATCAAATTAATTCTGCTCTCATTTCTCTAACAAATTAAATAAGCACCACCAGATTCTATAGTGCAGGTTTACTGCTAACTGTAGGCAAGAACATTTTCCCATTGACATTATCCATATGATTGCAGGTCTTGAGTCTGCACTCACTTTTAAAGGTTTACTTTGCCCAAAAATGAAAATTATGTCATTAATAACTCACCCTTATGCAAACATGTAAGGCCTCCTTTTATCTTCGGAACACAGTTTAAGATATTTTAGATTTAGTCCGAGAGCTCTCAGTCCCTCCATTGAAGCTGTGTGTACGGTATACTGTCCATGTCCAGAAAGGTAAGAAAAACATCATCAAAGTAGTCCATGTGACATCAGAGGGTCCGTTGGAATTTTTTGAAGCATCGAAAATACATTTTGGTCCAAAAATAGCAAAAACTACAACTTTAATCAGCATTGTCTTCTCTTTTGTGTCTGTGTGAGAGAGAGTTCAAATCAAAGCAGCTGGATTTCTGGTTCGCAAACGAATCATTCAGTTCACCAAATCGAACTGAATAGTTTTAAACGTTTCGCATCTCTAATACGCATTAATCCACAAATGACTTAAGCTGTTAACTTGTTTAATGTGGCTGACACTCCCTCTGAGTTCAAACAAACCAATATCCCAGAGTAATTCATGTACTCAAACAGTACATTGACTGAACTGCTGTGATGAACACCGAGCCGAGCCAGATAACGAACAATAGACTGACTCGTTCACGAGTGAAGAACCGGTTTCATCGGTGTTCGGATCACCAGTAGTTCTTTCGGACAGTTCGATTCAATAAACCGGTTGAAGAGAACGGTTCACCAGTTCTTTTGCGCTCGACGTAATGGCGTCATTGGCGATGATTGCCCTTGATTCAAGCCTTCGGTTTACCCGCACCCATAACACTAGCACAGAATCAGTTCAGAATCGATCACCAAAAGAATCAGTTCAGTTCAGAATCACACATGAACAGTATCATCAGCTCCTCGGTTCACGAATCAGACGCGTCTGACAGAAACGGTTCTTCACTTGTGAACAAGTCAGTCTATTGTTCGTTATCTGGCTCGGCTCGGTGTTCATCACAGCAGTTCAGTCAATGTACTGTTTGAGTACATGAATTACTCTGGGATATTGGTAAGACAGATTTCTTGTATATGATAACATGCAGTGGTAAAGGCCTGTTCACAACACATCAACATAATGATATTGGAGTGCATTGGTGTGGATGCCAATATAGTTATAATTATAGTTATCTTTACAGTTATCATTCTTGGTGTGAACGGGCCTTGACAGATTAACCTCAGCTGTAGAAAAGCAAAATAAGTCAGTGGCATGAATGCAAAAACACATTCATCAGCTCGCTGTTAACTTCACATCTCTCTTACAAAAGTACTTACTTAAATGCACTGGACTTGTCAGTGAATACAAAATTATACAGTAATACCTTTAGTAGTAAATGAGGTAAGCTCAAAAGCTATTAATTTTCATTTCATTGCCACATATTTGGTCACTACACAGACTGAAAATCCCGTGTTCACATTTTCAATGTGTCAAGACTGGGTGAGATCATAAAAAAGCAGTATCTTATCTTGTGCTTGTTGTACGAAGCCATTTTAAATCAAATTTATTGTCCATCATATTTTTGTGCCATGTGCTGCTGATTGGATCATCCATCGTCAATGCTGTTTACTTGGACACTTTGGCCTCACCCAATGCAAATGAGAAGAATACATAAACCAATCACTGTAGCAGCTCAGTGTAAGCATAATTCATATTTCAAGCACTATGGTGTAAAATCAGAGAGATAGAGAGAAACATGGAGAGTCCTGACTGTCTGGTCTGCTGTGTTCTAAGCATCAGTGATGGGTTACTGTAGCTTAATTTATCTTATTTATCTTTTTATACATGTATTTATGCACGATAACGTACAAACTAATCAACTAATGCAAAAAAAGGAAGAGTGAACACAGAACCTTTTAGCTACTAATGCAAGACTTAAATTTCTTGATAGATGAATGGATATAGATAAATTGCTTGTTCCATCTTTACATCGAAATACAACAATATATATATATATATATATATATATATATATATATATATATATATATATATATATATATATATATACTGTATATAAATTTACAGCTGTAGGATACAGTGACCTAAATCCAGTAACGTAACATTATTTTAATTGATAGAAATAATGAAGTGGTCATCTCTTCCTCTTTAAAATTAAAGAATAGTTCTTTTAAAAAACAGGGTTTTACCGTAGTTCTAACATATATATTCTAACATATATATATATATTTAAATGTATTAATATTCTTTTTTTTATTATTCAGCTAGTTTTCAAGACAACATTTCTCATTTTAATTTTGTTTAACCGGATATACTAAAATAAGTAAACAAAAATGACTAAGAAATTAACTTAATAATAATAATAAAAAAAATAAAATAAATAAATATATATATATATATATATATATATATATATATATATAATCTAGCATTTTATTTTAATTATACTAAAATAACATTTAAAGAACTGTTCAGTGCAAGGTTCTTTGGACTCAAAATTGTCTTCTTTGTCATCGTTCTGAAAACCTTTTGAAACCTTTATTTTTAAGAGTGTAAATAGACACACGCATTACATATATATGTTTTTCCATAAAAAAAAAAAAAAAAATACAACAAACCTAAAAGTTACAGATATCAAACATTTCTGTACCTGTTATGCTGCAGTAGGAATGACCCTCCTACACTATTTTACACCTATAAAAATGTCACCAATCTATATTGTGCCTCTCTCCTAATTCCTGACTGATTGCATTAATGGTGAAACTCGGAGCAAGCGGGAATGTTTAAATTGCTGGAGGCAGGAGAGAGAGGAGTGCTTTGAACATTGGCGTAGGGTAATTCAGTAACGGTAATCTGTGGAGCACAGATAGCGCATTTCGGATATGAGTGGAATATGAGAGTGATGATATCTTGGCCAGGCAGGCTCTGCAGCACAGCTGATTATTAGCACTGATATGAATGTTGTTTGATTAGGCAAATATGGATTGCAGATGGCACGCATATGAAACGGGGAGGCGTCGTTGACAACCGGTGTCTGGTCAGCGGAGTGACATGACAGTCTGTGCACAATCATCCAGAACTTAAATTTAGGCATAGTCTTATTCATGTCTCACAATGTCAACAAAAAGAAAATTGGACCTGATATGCATAAACAAATAATAATCGTCAAATCATTATTTTACATGTCAATAAAACTAAGGTTTGAACGTAAAGGGGGGGGGGGGGGGGACTAGATGGTGATATCCAGAGAGAAAGCATAACTCCAAATCTCAGAAGAGCTGTGAGCTGTGATTGAGGGTCAATAGCATAGCCACGGGCTGATTCAAATTCATGTTGGGGAAAAGCTTCATATTTTCATTTCTGCGACGCATTTGAGACAAATCGCTCAATACCTGAAAGACAAGGAAATTTAACCAATGTGTTTTCCTCTCATTCCACAGTGGTAATTTCTCATTTGTAATCCATTTTTCTCCCACGGCTCTGTGGTCTCTGGGAGCACATATGGGCTGCGAAAAGGGAAGTTGCAGGGAAGATGCATCATTTGACTCGGAAAAACAACAATCTTTGAAGTGGACCACACACACACACACACACACAGAAAGAGTGTCGCTCTCATCTAATTGCAAATTCCAATTTTCTTGAAAAAGACGACCTCAAATATGTAAATCCTTGTGGAGGGTGCTTAGATGGATCAGATTATCTAGTCTTCCACTGCAAGGATGGAAGCCGGGCAGAACGGCAAATCTTCTTTAAAAAGCTTTGATACAAAAACAAGTCCCTGCATGGCAGTCCACATTATCATTCACAAATGGAGTGTCCACGTGAGGACCCTTTGGAAAATATAGAACATTAAGACCGTTGAGACCCTTTTGCATGTTCTACAATGATTAAAAACAGCTCTTGCTATTGATTAAGGTACAATGTTAATTAAAATCACATTTAGCTTTTAACTAGCACGTGTTGTTTGTCCCTGGCATGTTTGTTTGCTAGTCTTGTTTAGGGCTTCCATTAAGGCTACTTTCCACCACAGACCTAACAACTTCCTTGAATGCGGAACGCTTTAGTGTTAGTGCATTAGAAGCACAAAACCCTTTTGTTTTTGGTTGCTGTCGTTGTTGTTACAACAAGAACTGTTAAATAAATAAGAATGTAATATAAAATTAACCTTCTATAAAAAGTAACTAAAACAATATATATATATATATATATATATATTGTTTTAGTTACTTTTATTATTATTATTATTATTATTATTATTATTATTATTATTATCATAATCATACCCATCAGTCACAAGTCATTAAACTTGGAAGCCATAGAAAGAACATCTTTTACTTTCAATATACAACATACATTATAATACAATAATTAAAAAAAATGAATGCCCTTTATTCATTAAATGCATTATATCAACATAAGGCTTATTACATCTCAAGTCTAATTTCAGCTAAAACCTGAAAACCAAAGAAAGAAAATATCGATATTTTTAGTGAATACACAATATCACATATATTTTATTAAATAGTAATGCGCCACATTTGCTAATAATAATGCTGTAAATGAGTCCTACCTGTCCCAACATTCCCTATACCTTTTCTTAAAAAAGAAAAAAGAAATACAGTTTATCAAGGTAAAATCTACCTATAGTTCCCAACGAAAGTTTTGTTAAGTCTAAAACATGTTGAAGATTAGTAAACAAAAATTTTGTATATATATATATATATATATATATATATATATATATATATATATATATATATATATATAAGGTTGCATAATTTCCAACCTTCATCAAATGCAAATCTTTTCACTAATCAACTTTTTTCAGGCTCTATTCTGTACCATATCTGTGCAAAATTTCACAAATTCTAAGAGACAAACTAGAAAAAGAGGATCTGTTCCTCATTGCTTCAAGAAGTCCCTTACTAACATCAAATATCTGTAGTGTTATGATATGATGCCCTGATGGGTCTGAAAAGCTCTCTCTCTCTCTCTCACACACACACACACTCACTCACTCACTCAAATTAATTAGGTCATAGATGTCTTGCACCGAGAGCCACATGACCAGACCACTGAAGACATTACAGAGGTGACTATCAAACAGAGCTCAGCAGTAAGGAGCTGCCAGCAGAGAAAAAGAGAGCGCGAGCAAGAATCATTTTTCCCACTTCTAAGTGTGGATGAAACAGTCAGTGCCTCCAGCATAGCCCTCGGTGACCCGTTCCAAACATCCACATTCCACTCAGGTAATTTCCTGCTCTGTGTGAGTGAATGTGTGTGGAAAGAAAGGCAAAGAAACAAAAGGGGAGAGCGAGATAGAAGGAGAGTCACAAAGAGAAGACGACAGAGACATGGAGAGAGAAAGTCAGGCATAAAGACAAAGATCTAAGAAAAGCCTGGTGTTGAAATGTTCCCCCTTTGGCAAAGTGACAAGCCTGTAATCAATATCGCAGCATTACAGAGGCTGACCCCAGGAGGACTGTGTGTAGTTCTGAGAGGAACCTGACAGTGATGAGAGGAGATATTAGCTCTGATGTCACGCGAACATGAAATTATAAATTCCTTATTGCGCTCGCTTCAGCGGAGCTCAAGCTGACAGACAGGTTCCATGCTGCTCTCACTCACAGCTTCACAATGGAATGGCACTACACTCAATAGAATGGGATGGTTTGCACTCCCGCTATGTGCTGGCAGCTCTTGGCGGAGCTCTTTAGACTCGTAGCTCGGATGAGGACTCTATAGTGTAGCTAGCATCAGAGCAACGCCACTCTCAAAGTATTACAATAGTTCATCTTAAAATTCTGGCAGCGTTTACTCAGCCTTATGTCATTCCAAACAAACCTGACTCTCTTTCTTCCAAGAACAGGATCAGCCTGATTTTTGAACAAATCATTCAGGTTTTGTAAATTGAATTTACTAATGACTCGCAAGAGATAAAGAATGATTCGTTTACTAATCAGAAAGGACTTCTCTCACGAAAGTGCCAAGGAGAGCAAGAGTGGATGTGAAAGCAAAAAAAAAAATAAAAAAAATATGTAATTATTATTATTATTTTTTTTTTTACATTTACTAGAGCCATGTACCATAGTAGTTACAATTTTTTTTTTTTTTATGAATTAAAATAAATGTTGAAAAAACACAATGACAAAAAGCACATAAAATTACAAAAAGGTAAACACTAATGCAAAATATTTAAAAGTACTATATAATAGTATATACTGTAAATAATACTAAAATAACACTAGTGATGTCTGATATGTCATCAAATCATTTCTTTGAATCAGTCCATCATTTAGAGTATAAACAGATTACTTAAAAAATGTAAGAAAAAAGAATGCATACATTTTAACAACACATGACCAGTATAACTTGTTTTTTGAGTTTGGGTGTTTTCAAATACTTCTGGGAGCACTTTTGACAATGACTCTTTATTGAAAATTGGACTTTAGAACACTGAAGAATAAATGTCAGAACTTGTGCCCTCTTCAGCTCCATTCTAGTTGATCTGTGCAGCATACTGTAAATACAGCAGTTTTCATTCATTCTATAATGCTTCTAGATGGCTTATTCCCCGTTTGGCATTCAGTTTCTGATGAGATTTCCACCATATTTCTTCATAGGCACATGATACACTTACTAGTCTTCAATAGATATGCTGATAAAACACATACTTTTGTTCTCCTGTTAGTAAATGTGTGAGGATAATAGGAGGATGGTCAAAAAGTATGAGAGAGATCGCTGATTCAGCTATATGAATAATGCATATATCATTATCAGTGGAGCTGATTCAAGAGCTTAGTGCATTTTACTCATTCACCAGATTCAAGGCCAGTTATCAAAGCCTCTCTCTCTCTTTCTCTCTCTCTCTCTGTGTGTGTGTTAAAGAAGAAGACCAACAAAGACTTCAGCTGATAATTAAATGATTGTGAGGCACTAACAGCACTAACACACAGACCGTTAACTCTTAAAAGTGATGTTATGGTGTACTAAGTGATCAGTTATCATCTACAATAATTCATTCGTAGACTCAGTTTGCCTTTGCTTTATCTTTAGCTAACCACAGTCATGCCCATACTGTCAGAATAACTAAACATTCAATCTGAATAAGCAAAGAAGAACAGAGCAGGGATAGTTGTTATGCTTAACATCAATATTATATTAATACACTACTGTTTAAAAGTGAATGTTTCACAAACATACTGTTTTAAACATTGATAATAAGAAGAAATATTTCTAAAACACCAAATTAGCATACCGGTATTAGAATGATTTCTGATGGATCATGTGACACTGAAAACTCAAAGTAATGGCTTCTGAAAAATCAGCTTTGGCCTCAAATAAGGAATCCATTACTCTTTTAAATACATCAAAAAAATGAAAACTTATTTCAAACTGTAATAGAATTAAAAACGCAGCAATTCCAAGAGGGTCCTCGTACTGTGGTGCTCAGGCCCTAAAAAAAGAAAAGAAAGAAAAATAAGTTAAATGATAATTAACAAAAATTAGAATGAAGTATTATTATCATCAGGAGAGAGAGAGAGTGAGAGAGAGATATATACTTATATATATACACACACATAACAAAATTCTCTGATATTATTAGTATTAGATAATGGGATTTTCATAGCCAGCATTCCTTTAGGTTTTATTGAATGCATATGTGAAAGACTGAATATGTAAAACGAGAAATATTGAATGCTTTGAATAAAAGTGTCTGCAAACTGCATAAATGTAAAATGTAAATGTACAAATAATCCTGCTCCTCTCTATGCTTCAAATAAGTTATACTTGCAAATAGAGATTGGTGAAAGTCACAGTCCACAGAGACGAACGCATTTTAGGCTTAGACCAAAGACATACATGAATAAGAAAAGCAAACATGTCCACTCATATTTTTTTTTTGTACATGCAGATGAACTAAACCATCTCTAACATACACATTGTAATATCAAGGCCACAAATTGCACATTCAGGATTGCTGGAGAGCAAGCATAATAGTTCGGCCATTGAAACCTATATTGCTCAAAGCCTTTGGCCATTACGGCCCTGTAATGTACATCCATTTATGTGCCATTATGGATATTTCCATAGACCTAGCACAAGATATTAACACCTTCATACAATTTCATACTGAATCTTCCCTAGAATATGAAGAGCTTCTATTTGAGGTGCACAGTGATGCATGACTTTTGAAGGACACACTCTGTAAGAATCACTACAGTGTTCTAGCAATGCTCCTGTAAATTACATTGTATTGATAGGTACATACCTACTTATAACTCTGACCTCCTGCCTTTGATGGATGCATGCTTGGATCTGAAAAGCAAAGAAAGAAACGTTCAACCCAGTAAAAAAAAAATAAAAAAAAAATAATAATAAATACAGTATCTACACAATTACAGTAACATTCAATCAAGGCCACACTCATTCAAGTACTCTTCACCATGTCTTTGATAGGATTTTAATAGCAGAGTAGTGTGTCATTGAACAAAATTGTGTCATTCAAAATCATTGGATAAAATAATAATAAAAACTTAAAATATACAAAACGTGTATTTTCAGCATAAATATGATCACACAACAACACATAAAATATACTGCATGTACAATAGATGCACAAAATGTTGTCAATTACTACATTAGTTGACAACACTAGGTAAATTATAAACATTTATGCAGATGAGCGTACGCATTAGTCTTACACAAAAAGCTCTACAAAGACTTTTTAAAGGCACTAGAAAGGTCCTCTCTACAAAAGCAGGCAGTCAGTTCTCACAATGACACAAAAACACTCAAAATTCAGCATACACTGTCATCATCTTCACCGATTCCCAGTTTTGACAGAAGCACAAGGAGAAGGAAGATGAAGAATGGGATGAAGAAGAGCAGGATGAAAAAGAATAGCGCAGTTATCATTAAAGCGGAAGCAGACAGACTCAAGACAAGCTGGGATGTAAAAAGACAATGAGAATGAGTAGAATGGACAGATGGAGTCTTTTAAAACATCTGAGCTCATGTATTGTTTAGCACATTCAATTTATAATGCACATTTTTGTGGACTTCAGGGAATAGGAGAAAAAGTTGGGTGAAAACATCTCAACAGTTAAAAGCAACCAAGATTTGCTAATAGATTTCATCAATTGACTGCAACCTAGGGTCAAAACAGGTTATATAATAGGAGGAAACATTAACACGTGTGTGTGTGTGTGTGTGTGTGCGTGTGTGAGACAAGTGTTTGTCGATAATGTTCCAGTCACTTCTCCCAATAATTTTGTAATTTATCTACTATCTGTATCATTAAAATATGATTCAAGTAATTGAATTAACATATTAAATAATTCAATAATAATTGCGAACTTGACCTGTATACATTGGTAGCAAAGAATTGAAAGCTTTTAAGAAGAGAAGTAAAGTGGAAGAAAGCGTTCACTGTGGATCTCTTTTGCTTCTGTAGTGTTCCTTAATCAAGATGGAACGTTCTAGACCTTCAGTACGCTTGCCTAGGGGATGCCAGCAGCCATTTCTCAATTAGTGACACAAAAGAGAGCAACAGAGAAGGAGGACAGGGTCCGTAGAGGGACAAGAAGGCACCTGGAAGTTTAATAGGATTAGATGAGGAGACAGCATGACACAAGTCCCCAAATGATCAAACGCTAGGCTTCACAGAGTTGGAAAAGTGAGAGCTACAGATTCAGAAATCGAGGTCAGGCTCTCTGATAGCAGGGATGGAGATGCGAGAGTGCTTACATTTGAGGTGATGTCTGAGATGTCTGGTTAGAGGAAACTTCTGTAGCGGAGCTGAAAGGTAGAGTGTATTCAATCCCAATGGTGACACAAGTAGACTATTAATTAACATCTCATTGAGCCCTGGTTGTTATGGGTAACAAATTCATGCAGTTTATATGTACAGTAGGAAAGACTGCAACTATCATTGCTCTTTTTGTGTAACATAATGTATCTTTTAACCTGACACCAACTCCAACACAGTGTTCACACACAGTCAACACTGCAAATGGAAAACTGCACCTTCCTATGTAAACTGATCAGATATTTATCTTATAATTCAGTATTCACTGCTAAAATTTCCTAAATGTTATCTACGAATTAAAAAAAGGAAGAAAAGGCCCAGTTTTTTAATGGCAAATTTACAATTAATAGAATATGAATGATAACATGACTAGAAGGTGATATAGTGAGTAGCGCCTCTAATTGGTCAAATCAAACACCACGATTGTGGAGTAACCCGTAGAATCGGCTGCTGTGCCTTTATTGCCAAATTGCATTTAATTTCCTTTTTTCAGGATTATTTTAAATGTGTAGTACAAAAAATAAAGCATACTTTAAAGAAAGTTACTGCTGCCTTTCCGCATGCTAAAAGCTTTTTTAAAAGGTTTTGAGCTCTGAAAGTTACCGCTTATCTGTACAATAAACTTTTATTTCAAAAGTGATTGCTATTGATATGAAACTAGGCTACTGTTGAATAGATGAATTACTAGTCTTACTCTTGAAAATTGCATAGAGACAACATGTGAAGTTGTTTCAGACATAAGTACAAAAAAAGTAAGAAAGAAAGTTAGAATTCTGAAAGATGGATTTATAGTATTGAACCTTTCATCTTTTCACATGCTGGAACATGCATTGTGCACACTGACAAGAACTGCATTCACTTACAATGCAAAATAACATAAGCACTCATGTACGTCCACTCTATTTTTATATTTTGATTGTATTTCTCTCACCTCTAGATTTGCATTTATTCCTAAATAAGTGGGAGAAGCAAAATTATGATAACCACCCACTTGCAGCACTAAAAATATATACAGTGACATCACAAATGCTGTGAAACCCAAAAGATGTACAACTCAAATTGGAATAAACGTGACATGTATATACATAGAAAATAAGTGGCACTTGCAGATAAATGACTTCAAATTCTCCTAATATTCCCAACAAATCTGTTAGAATTACCATGAGGCCATCCTTAAAAACATTTTGGTTTGCAGTAATAGTAATTATTTTAAAAAGGGTCGGTAAGTCGGTTTATTTATTTATTTTTTCAAGTTTCAATGTAAAAAAAAAAGAAAAATTTGGTGATGGTGATGACGTAGATATGAATTTAAACAAATTAGCTTATCGTGACATCACTGACTGGGTCTTCAACCCGTGCCTTCGGGCGCATAATTGCAAACCTCATTTTGATGCAGGCTATATAGACCACAAACATGCAATCTACAAATGAGATTTATTTTGCTTTCTTGGGTTGTCCCTTTTGTGAAAAAATCCTGTTTGATTTGAGGGACAAGTGTTCATTGAATCGATTTTAAAATGAGACTGTCTGAATACCGGCAGAATTCACATTTCTGTTGTAAAAACAGAAACACTGGGCAGAATTATTATTTGCTGTTATGCGTGTGTCCGAAGCTGCAGTTGCTGTGTGACGCGTGTTCCAAAAAATAAAAAAAATAAAAACCCAGACGCGCTCCGAGAGAAGAAAATCAATTTCCTATTTTCGTTTTCGAAACTTGTGTTGGTTGGTCCAATCGATTCGTGCAAAAGATTTTGGAACACAAAGTGACAGTCGACACAGTCACGGTTTTAGACTAGACAAGAGAAGGGATGGGAAAAGATTCCGGGCACAATTTTTCCAGAACTTCGTGCCAAGTTAAAGCGATGTCAAGCTGTTTTAATTAATTTTTTAGATGTATTATGGTGCCCGAAACTGTGACGTCGAGGGTTTTTCTTTTAATTAAGGAAGATAGCCTTCGTTTGTATGTAGGCCTAAGGAATTTAAATATTTACAATACTTAAACATAATTAATATTATTGTATTGCTTCTGTATTAGTTGTTTGAAGAGTAAAAGAAACAAATTGGTCGGTCTGAACGCAAATTTACAATCGGCAAGTCGCACGAGCTAAAAGCAAAAAAAAAAATTTTTAAAAAAATTGAGTCGGTCCTAAATTGACAGGGTCGGTCGGGTTACGGCAAACAAGAATATTTTTAAGGATGGCCTGAACAGGGCACTGAGTACCAGCAGCACACAGAGGCTTCGTTCCAAACCTGCCTACAGCAGTTTTCTAGCCATCACAGGTGGATTCCCGATGTGGAGGCTGCTCTGAAACAGTTTTGTTTTAGGCCAGATTCTAAGCCAGTATCATACTTATCCAATGTGGATAAAGCAGTGCCTGAATGCATTGCTGGTCGACAAACCCTAATCCCATAGTGAGCTGTATAGTTGCACTCTTGATGCGAAAACTACTCCAAAATAGTTGTTAAATTAAAGGTTGCCTTATAAGAAACCTTGATTTGTCACAGCTGTGCAAGTAATCCAAGAATCCAATTCTGGATGGATGGCTAACAACCAACAGAGTATAGGGAAACACACATTTTTATTTATATTTTAGTAGTGGAAATTAACAGTAACTAAATAGCTTTACATTGAGTGACCAGCTTTTTTTCTACTTCTTCTGATCAGATTTTTACACACTACCATTCAAGATTCCTATTTTATGTTCACCAATCCTGCATTAACAAAGTAATAAAAAATAAAACAACAAAAACAAAGAAACATAGTCTTGAGTGTCCTTCAGAAATCATTCTAATATGCTGATTTGTTGCTCAAGAAACATTTATCAATGATGAACATAGTTAACATAGATGAGCTACTTAATATTTATGTCAAATGCCTTTACTGTCACTCTTTTAAACAGTCACTGTACCTTATATAAA
Source organism: Carassius gibelio (assembly GCF_023724105.1). Taxonomy (NCBI): domain Eukaryota; kingdom Metazoa; phylum Chordata; class Actinopteri; order Cypriniformes; family Cyprinidae; genus Carassius; species Carassius gibelio. The sequence continues at coordinate 7,335,595 of NC_068371.1, read as the reverse complement.
TGGCCTGCCTCAAGGGTGGCCATCTTAACTGCACCTCCATTCACCCAACCACAATCATTGTGTACACACACACACAGAGAGAGAGAGAGAGAGAGAGAGAGAGAGAGAGAGACTCGTATAAAAGATATTTCCATTCTAATCTCCCTTGGAAGCCCACAGGAGCTGCAGTTGGAAGGATTTTCCTTGGCTCTCTTTCAGGATTCATGCATTTATGTGATTTATGGATATTACTTAGAATACAAGCAATATCACAACTATTGCAGCAGAGAACAAATATTGGTCAGTGCCATGGTGTTAAGTTTTGTTTCTTAATCTGTATTGATCCCAAAAAATCCAGCCCTTCAGATTTAATAAACAGCTCTGAATATTCTCGAACCCCTTTCACACTATATGTTGGTCCCGGAAATTTTCGGGACATTGCCGGATTGCCTTGTGTGAATGCAAGCACAATCCGGGATTGATTGATTGATTTTGAAGGCAGATCACACGACGGAGAAATATGTGCAAACTCTAAAGAAGCAGAGATCAGATAGTTCCTCACTATTTGTGATGAAGCTGAGATCGTTTGCCAGTTTAAGTGAAAGTTAATGTGCCTAGCTTTATCGACGTTATCGTACATAACACGTCACATCCCAATGTCAAGTGTCATTATGGGACCTTTACGGGTTGTGTGTGAACGCACGCACTGAATCCGGAAAATCACTGGCAGATTTAGAGAACGATTTTGAAATAAATAAAAGATATTTTACAGCTCTACATGGCCAAATTGATCCATTCCAAAATTTGCTCCCTGTTAAACATTTATCTCTGCTATTTCATTTAACTCTGCCATTCTTAACCAGTATTGTTTTATAGCAGCCTATGATTTTATTGATGCTTATGTAAATTACCAGTGGGGTTTGTGGGGTCTAGCCACACCAAATAAATGCCCAACCCTCTGATGGATGGCCAAACGATAGGATACATATATCCTAAATATTACATACTTGTTGTTAATATTGTAATATTACTCAGTACTTAACTGAATAATTACACTGTAACAAAGACATCCTAAAATAAAGTGTAACCTAATATTGTTTATAAAATAATATGGGCCATACTCATATTAATGGACAATAAATGCATGCAAAACTAAGCATACTGAAGGCAAAGTCTAGTAAGAATTCATACTATAAAAGGAATTTTATTGTAGTAGTATATTCTGATATGTTTTCCTCACAGTGTGGCATAGCAGTACTGTAATGTTGGTTTTTGGGTTTAGGTTTCTTGTCTTTTATTTATAAATGTTTTCATGTCATGGATCCTGTCATTGTCATGTGATTCCCTGTTCCCTCCTGTGTTCTTGCCATGTGCTCCCTTAGTCAATGTGTGATGTTGTGGTTGGTTGTTTTAGTCATGTGTTGTGGCACCAGTTTAATCAATTACAAATGTGTGCAAAAGGGAGTAAAAAAAAAATATTTGTAGCTTGTGATACCAACATTAGCCTCTAAGGGAATCTATCTAAAACTGAATTTTAACGCTGAAATGTGCAAAATCTGCCAATGGACAAAGACAAAATACATGTATATTCAAGATATATTTTATACAAGTTATAATAATGTATGCGACCCTTGACAGATCTTTTACAGAAACGTGCTGTGATGGTAGTACACTGATACTTTGACACATACTATGATTATGTGCCACAGTATTTAAATTGTACTCCAAGGTACCTTGAAGAAGTGTGTACTTCAAACAATAACCGGGTATATGTTTGGATATGGTGCAGAGATTCATGTGAATTAATCTTACTTTTACCATGAGACCAAAGCCACAGTACTTTAAATTCAAAAAGACTCGGAACAGAAGTCTCTTGAATCTTAAGCAGTGTATCACACAGCGGTGGAAGTACATGCACTTAAATGCAGTCTTCGCTATTGATTCACACCTCTCCTATTGTCTTCACTGTGACATTAGCCTCACCTCTGAAAGAGCTACTGTAACTGTCTCTGAGAAGAAAAGAAAAATCACGTGGGGTAGTCAGACAGAGAAAGGTCAGATGGAGAGAAAACATGATGACATAGGGGGAGGTAGAAGGGTGGAAGGAAAGTACTTCACTTCTAGACGGATTTGTGCGCAGATCAGAAGCTGAGCCAGAGGAGATCTGTGTAAAATTATGCTAATCCGTCTATATAATATGCAGCGAGCTGCTACAAAACTTTTTTTTTTTTTTTTTTTTTTTTTTTCAAAGAGGAGGAGAGGATTTATCTCACAAAAAGGGGTGGGTTACACAGGTACTTAGATATAAAGTCACAGAATGAAATGGAGATGTAGGATGTCTTGTGAAAGATTGAGGCTTGTTTGACATCTTTGACATCCGAGTGTGACGCTTTTCTGAAAGCAGCAAAGTGAAGTCTACGAACAATCTGATGTCTTGCGATGAACTGGCTGTCGAATCAGTTGAACAAGCCATCCGAGTGCACACACACAGCGGGGAACACACACACACCCGGAGCAGTGGGCAGCCATTTATGCTGCGGCGCCCGGGGAGCAGTTCGGGGTTCGGTGCCTTGCTCAAGGGCACACAAGTCATGGTATTGCCGGCCAGAGACTCGAACCAACAATCCCAGGGGTTAGGAGTCAAACTCTCCAACCACTAGGCCACGACTTCCCATAAATAATAATAATAATAATAATTATGTCCAGTCCAGTCATATACGCATAGGATTCATATGTATTTCAGCTTAATGTGGCCAATTTCTGTGCTATCTCTCTCTAGCCATTATCAAACATTGAAAAAAGAGACACTCCTAACATTTTTCTCAACACAGTTACTATATTTATCTGCATTAATTTCACAGTATCATTAACTGTTGACAGAGAAAAACCTTCTTGATGACTAATTTGTATATATGTCAAATCCAGATGAGGCATTTAACTAAAGGAATTTAGAGCATTTATGGTGGAATTTCATCACTGAAGCTCAGGCGTGAATTCACACCTACTGTTAAAGCAAACTGTCATTTTTACATTAATGATAGGACCATATTTTTACATTAATGAGTGGTTTTACTACTCCCAAAACTGTCACAACTTGAATTAGCACACACACACACACACACATTATATATATATTAGTGGTGGGCCGTTATCGGCGTTAATGTGCTACGTTAACGGGAGACTCTTATTGGGCGATAAAAAAAAAATATCGACGTTAATCTATTCTCAAAGTTGGGTTGAGAGCTGGGTCTATAGTAAGCAAGCTATGATGACTTTCACCTTGATATTTTATATAACCGACCATCGCTATCTCAGGGCCAGCCTAAAAAGATGCTCAGGACAGTTGACGGGCCACTGCTGTGCATCGCCACAAAAGCTTATCTTTTCACATGTTTTTAAGCCTTACTGCTTGTCGATTTTAACATTAAAGTATCCAAAGACAAGACGCGGAAAAGCTGAACAGCGTAGCTGGTTACTCGCGCTGTGTTCGGTGCGGAGAGAGCGAGAGAGCAGCAAATCACGGACAGTTCTCCTCGAAGTCCCTCCTGCACCTGAACGAACAAATACAAATCTCAGTTTGAACAAACAAAAAGATGTGAAAGAGCCCAATTCAGTACTCGCGGTGTTCTTGTGTTCAGGGCTCACACAGAGAAAGGCGTCTCAAAACACTTGAACATCGAATTTGCTTATTTTTGCTCTTGTGCCGAACAAATACATACAAAATATGTCAAAATATCCACCTTGGAAATTATGCTTGAAAAAACTGTCAGTTATTTCTTAAGTGCAAGTAAACAGTTGAGGGAAAAATGGGATGTGTATTATATTGGATGCGTTCATCGTCTCTTAAAGTGACCGCGCCTAGTTTAGCTACTGGCTGCTGTAATGTAATGTACCTTGTAGTTTTAACAGTTAAACCAAAAATGATTCAGACACCAGATATAATTTTTGAATATACAGCATAACTGTAATAATGTGAGAAATGTTGAAGGTGTCTGAATAAATGTAGGTTTGATTGTATATTTCTTTTTTACATTGAAGACTATCCAGTACAATTTTATATTTAAATATTTGGTTTCTATACCTTGACACTTACTAACTTGAAAAAAACTTAGTTAGCACACATAAATAAAAAGAAACGAACATACACATTAAACAATTTCAAACAGGGCCCACTGGTACAACTTTCACCGGGTCCCCGCTGACCCCAGCTACGGCCCTGCTCACCCCTGTTTCACACGTTCTCCGTCTGCAGTGCGTATGCAGTCGGTGTGCGTTACGTATGTGGTGCAGCACGGACTTGATGTGCTTTCACACAGGACGCGTTTGCAGTCCGCCCCTTCTCTAATGCACCACCTAGCTTGATATACCCCTTGTCAAAGACTTATTGTTTGTCAATTTTATTTGGGTAACACACATATTCTGAATGCCTTCAGCAGAATTCGAATGAGCCATTTTAATCTAGATTAATCTAGATTAATTTCAAGATCACTATATATTCATGCCATCTCATAATATGTAAAACATTGTATTTTTATGGGCAATATCTGGATATCACAGCTGCTAAATTTTGTTGTTGTTGTCCATAAATTTAACAGGATAAGTTTTTTTTTTTTTTTCAGTAGGTCTGAAAGAGTGTAGACATAAACATTTACTCAATAACATACATAAGAAAGTTAAAACAGATCTACTGAAGAGCTCTGCAAAAAATAAGAATTACAACACTAATTCGCTTAAAGTTTTAAGACATTATCCCTGCTTTCAGACAAACAAGTACAGAGTAAATCTTCTGAAGTATGTTTTCAAGCCTTAAACGATTATTAAAATGGAATCCATTGAAATAACATAATCTTACATCCTAGTCATCCTATATCACTCCTCTGAAATCCTTATCCAGAGTAAACTTTTTGTTTTCCCCAATGCAGGCTGTTCAACACTTTGCCTGAGTTATATAATATTGCAGCCAGTGTTATTAATAAAACAATACACTAATACAGCCCCGCTTTATTACCAGCAAGTGTTGTTATGGTGCTGCAGTGACCTCAATTAAATTTAAAGGCCATTTTACTGGCTTAGGTTTTCTCCAGTGGTTTAATCTCTCTAGAATTGAATAACCCAAAGGCAGTGTGACTTTTAAGATCACTGTCCCTCTCAAAATGAAAGAATTCATTTTATGAAATAAATCACTTTAGTAATATGTACATTATTACATTTGCATTTATATAGTGGATTTAGCATACACTTCTGAAAGCATTCAAGAACTGCTGTAATATAGCAGTAATATAGTTTGAACAATAGCACAGATATAATTAATGTTAAAACAACCCTTTTTAAAGACAGAATTCAAATTATCCTATTTGGGAGATTTAATGTCTAATGCCGAAATGAAAAATAAAAAAATGGGATTAGGGCTGAAAGCAAGAAACCAATGAACTCACAACAACAGATCATAAAAAAAGATTATATAAAAAAAATTAAGAGCTCAACCAACCAACCAGACTCCAGCATTAATGACATCACAATGGGATCATTCTAATACTCTTCTTCAGATCCTTAACACGATTTATTATGACTTAAGCAAGCATCAATATGAACATGTTTTCATATTAATACATTGCACAATGGAATCTACATCAAATAAAACAGTATGCACAAACAATGGTATTAAACTGATTAAAGCAATGTGATAGCACCGTGGACTGAGTTTCATCAGACCACTAACACTACTCACCCAATGCCACACTGAAATGGAATAAGCACTTAAATTAAAACCATGTATCATACAAACAATAGCTTAAGAGGAAATGTACATAATAATAATAATAATAATAATAATAATAATAATAATAATAATAATAATAATAATAATAATAATAATAATACAAATAAAAATAAAAGATCAGATGCTGGTCAAAACAAATGTTTTCATGATAAAGCAACTAATCCTTCTCTAAAATAAACACATATCAATTACTAGAGTTAATAAACGATCTGTTCTGTATTTAGGAGTATTAGCTGCTCATAACATGGAACTCCAAATTCACTAAAGAGCAGATCCATCTCTACTGTACTTTCTGTCATTGGGTCTCTGGGTATAGCATTACTGTACATAACCTGCTCATCAATATGAATGGTATTATGCTTTGTTAAGAGTCTTACTAGTTAAAAAATAAATAAATAAATAAAAAAAAAAAAATAAAAAAAACCTTTTTATATGCAAAGTTATTATGGAACAAAAGCTTTGTTACATGGCTATTTAAAATACTAAAAATAACAATTTATTTACATGATTTAATTTTATTATTTGACAGACTGGGAAAATAAAGTGCCTGGAATAGCTCTGCAACGTGACAAATACGAGGACAAAGGAAAGAGGTGCCTGTCAACTGAATGAGAGTTGCATTATACGTCTCCAGTGTAGGCAGCTTCATTGGACAAAACTAGAGCACATTATTATCAATCTACGTTTGTGTCTTGCCTTGAGTTGTTGTTTTGAACACTTTATGTGGACATTTTCCTGCTTCCAACCCCTTTAGCTGTTCTTTGCTCAAGACCAGCAAGTTTAAGGGGCCCCAAAACACCTTTTGTTCGGAAAAAACATGCAAAATAGGATGAGATTGAATGCCAGTGTCAAAAGAAAGTAGATCCTTCGTCAAATTCTTGACCACAAACAATTCACAACAATTGTTAATGTGCAAGAGTGTTAAATGTCCAGATATTTCAGTTAAAGAACATTGTTATTATTATTATTTATTAATAGTGTACATTACATTTTGTACAATTTATTTTATTATGCACTATACAGTATATAATAAGCAATTATACATATTTTACATTCACTTCATCTGTTGCTTGGTATACTACTAACTGATTAATGGATACCTGATTTCTCAGGGAGAACCCGATTTCTCATGACACCAGCATTGAGTTAGTGGAAAAGGGCAAGCGTTGTTGTTGTTTACCCAAAGCTCATATGAAAAATTCACATATTAATTTAAAAATGAAGGAAATGCTGAAGTTTGAGTAAGAAATTTCAAATACAGTAGTGGAAAGCAGTCTACATAATAACAGCAGTATATCACAGCTAGAAGAACGTGCAACACATCAGCTGTCAATCAAAGCCCTTGTGTCATAAATTTAAGTCCATCATTCTAATGAACAAGGTTTATGAATCTCCTCTGTGGTTGACTAATGTTGACATACAGGAAGAAAAGCAATCAAATGGTGTCCTAAAAACACACTATTTCCATCGAGCACATAACCTTTTCCAATTATCCATCTCCTGTGCATGTTCCGCTCGGTTCTGTGGAGGCGTCCAAGATGCACGGTCGCCACCCCCCATCTCACGTCGCAGAGGGACATGCCGTATTTACCCAGGGACTGATTGAGTTAATATTGAAATGTAATTTAGCGGGAGCCAAGACCTGGGAGCACGTCTAACATGAGGCCCATTTAAACTAATGAAAGAGGAGGAAGGTTCCCTGCAGGAGGGGGACATGATTCAAGGCGACACTGCTGACAGTCAGCAAACAGACTATAGGGGTAATGATGATTAATCTTCACAAGTTAAAGTTGATCTGAAATAAATAAAAAGTGTCAGAGGGTAAGAGAAGATAAGATAATTAGGGAGGGGTGAAGACATCCACAGCAGGGTGAAACGGGCCCTTCTGGACTAAAAAAAAAAAAAAAAAAAAAAATATATATATATATATATATATATATATATATATATATATATATATATATATATATATATATATATACATATATGATTTCACCAGTGCAAATTGTCACTCAAAGTGAATCATTCCACACTGCAACACATCTTTTTCAGGGCTAAAGAGATAGTTTCCCCAAAAATGAAAATTCTGTCATCAAGTTGTTTCAAGCACGTATGAGTTTCTTTCTTCTGCTGAACACAAAATAATGTGGGTACCAAACACAATTTCTTCTTCCATATTGTGGAAGTCAGTGGCTACCAGCAACAATTTGGTAGAACAATTTTAAATTTTAGAAAAAAGTAGTTGATCTTCTTTTAGTTGTTTCACAGCTGAATCAAATTTATTTCAGGATGAATTTCGCAACATCTGTTACTGAAAGAATATAATCAACAATGAACTGACTTGAATTATAGCTGAATTGTTTCAGAATTGATTAACTTTAAAAATTTATTTAACTGAACTGAATCAAGACGGCACCAACTTGACCTGAATAATGGCAATATTACCTTTCTGAATTTGTTTCATATTGATGTAACCGTATACATAAATGTATTCATGTAAACATATAGTATGCTTTAGCTCTTACTAGAGTTTATGATGAAAATGGCAATGTCTGATTCATGAAAGATTTATTTTGTTAAGTCAAATCTTTTCAATCAGTCATTTGATCCAAATCACCACATTGGTCCAGATGATTTGTTTATGAATGAGACTGACCCACTTCTCAATCTCAACTAACTAACTTACACTGGCTGGAACATTTTACAACTCAGAGTGGATGATTTTGTGCAACTTAAAATTAATATCACGCAAAGCTCACAAAGACTCTTTCTGGTTACTAGCGTTAAACTTTTTACCGGGTTACCAACTTGAAAAGCTTGAAAGATTGGCTATAACTTTGCACAGACAAGATCAGTAATCGATTCCTTTATACCCATGTCAAACCAACACGTATAACGTTTTGTGGCTATACCTTTGAAACCGTGTGGATTTTAAAGGGGGGATGAAATGCTCGTTTTCACTCAATATCCTGTTAATCTTGAGTACCTATAGAGTAGTACTGCATCCTTCATAACTCCAAAAAGTCTTTAGTTTTATTATATTCATAAGAGAAAGATAGTCTGTACCGATTTTTCCCGGAAAAACACGTGCGGCTGGAGGCGTGACGTGTGGGCGGAGCTAAAGAATCACGAGCGCCAGTAGGCTTTTGCGTTGAGAGCATGTGGAAACTGTGACATTACCGTGAGGGAAAAACCATCATCCAAAACAAACCATGGCTAACAGTCAGATTCAGCCGTTTATTTATGATCCAGAATCAGATCCCGAGGCTGAAACTGAACGAGAGCAGCAGCAGCAACGACTCGCTCCGAGCGGGGCTCGAACCCGGGTCTCCGGCATGGGAGGGGACGCACTAACAAGGAGGCAGAGATATTTTAAGCAGTTTTACTCACCGCCTGCGGTTCCAACACACGATCGTGACCCTTTTTCGTTGGGATTGCATCATCCTTAAGAAATAAACGATACGCAAATCCGTCTTCAAACTGTGCCTTGTTTGTAAAACAAGCATCTTCGAAATGCAGGGAACAAACAAAAACACTTGCACAACTCCGTTGATGCTCTGTAAAAAAAAACTCCATCCACTGGTCCCTTAATGCTGTTTTTTTTTTTTTGGTAATCTGTGCAGGGTTGTCTTGCCTTGGCAACCAAAAACACACTTCTTTTGTGACTTTTCGCGACGCTATCGCTCTGATCAGTGAAATGTCTGTGCTCAGCCTCGCTATACGGGAGCGCGTACTCTTCCGGGAGGAGTGCCCTTAGGACCCATATAAGGAAATTCCGCTCCATCTAACGTCACACAGAGCCATACTCTAAAAAAAAAACTTTCCGAAACTTGTGACAAACCGGAAGGAGTATTTTGGGAACAAAAATACTCCTTCAAACTTACAACTTAATTTTTGAAACTTTGTCCATGTTTAGCATGGGAATCCAACTCTTTAACAGTGTAAAAAACTCAGTATGCATGAAATAGCATTTCACCCCCCCTTTAATGTTTATTTTTTTTTGCAACAAATGCTGCCGACAGAGCTTATATCGTACTGAACCTGCACCTTCCTTAAAAGTCTGTTGCCGCATCCAGCACTAACTCTGCTGAACTCCGTAAAGCCACCTCAGAAATGAATCCTGTGCATTTGGCGATTACATCTCCTGCAGCTAGCGGCATTGAAAGAATATTATATCTGTGTGGGTGGGCTTACTCAAATCGAATGAAATGAAAAGGAAAGCTCTCATATTAAAGCCAAGATGTGGCTTCTTCTGTTGAGAGGGATCATTTTCGGCATCTCTCATCCGGATGTTTGGCTTATTTTTTTGACCTTGCAGTGTCTCCTGTGTTTACAGAGAAAGAGAGAAAGTAATAGAGCGAAAAAGAGAGGGGGAAGAGCTACTTTATTCTTGTCTGCATGGAGGTTTATAGAGTGTCACAAAGCCAGTGTGTGACAGGAAATGCTAGGAGTCATGGCAGGCTTTTGCCGGTGATTGGGGCAGCTATTGAAGGCGCTGGAACAGAAGCATCAGTCCATCATAAGTAATAATTTCTGTCTGCACTCCATCATCCGCCAGCTTCTCACTTTCGCTCCATCCACTTCTTTACTATTATACACTGAAGCCCACAGGAGCCATATATTACAGTGGGCTTAAAAGCAGTCCACTCTCTCTGAACATTCTGCTTAAAAGACCAAAAGTTATTAGCAATTCAGCCCCCTGCATTATGCAATGAAATGATTCGATTCTGCCTTGTTTCTTGTTTCCTTATCTTAACTCGCCCATACTCTCTAGCTTGAAGGACAAAGAGGACTAGATCATGGCTCCTCATTAGAGCAATATGTGTGACACCTTTTACAGTTGTCAATTCTGAGGGGAGGGAGAAGATTTCTGATTGGCCCCCGGCGGCTGACATGTCACATCAGTAAAAAAAAACTGCATTCTGATTGGTCCCAGTCTGTGGAGAGAGATACTCACAGATCTGCATCAACTTTCACCTTGAAAGACAAGTTTCACAAATAAATTAAAAATGAGACTAGTCAGAAGAGAGGAATTTCATAAATCCCACTGACGGAGATGAGGGATATGAAGCATATGAACTGGTTATTGGCTGTGAAAGCACTAGGAGCTGTATTGATACGTTTCCAATTCTATTTGTTTTGAGTGTCTGAACCGAATGGCGTTTTGCTTAGTTTTACCAAATTCTATCTTCTGTGGACACAAATAAATGAATTTAAGAACCTTCTTTTATCTTTAACCCTTGTGGATTGTTCAAATTCAATACCCTTTCGAGTTGTTCGGGATGAAAACATCCACTCAATTAAACTGCTGTAAAATGTATCAGATTCATATCGTTTCCCATTTTTTTTGCATAAATGTGTTAATCAACCTCAGTCCGGGAAAACCACCAACAATCAATAATCTCACACACACACAAACACTATAATTTGCTGTTATACTCCATATAACTCCATATACAAGCCAGAAACCAAGCCTTTTTTTTTTTTTTGCACAGGCCTATTTAAAGGGTTAATGGTCCCACCTAATGATCAACTGTAAAAATATTTTTTTTTACCTCTTCCCAAAAGGGAAAACCACAAACAATCAAGAATGCCTGACTATATGGTGTCATGGCTTTGCAATCAAAAAATGTTGTTATAATGGAAGTCAATGGGGCAAAAACAGCCACCAACAACAAATTAGGGAGAAAAAAATGTAAATCTAATGCTTCACAAAAACTAACAATGCATCAAAGCCAATCTTGTGATAAAAGGTAAAAAAATATCCAGTCCACAATCACTTTTTTATATTGAAAATATGTAATTTTGTGTGCTTTTTTTTTCCCAAATCAGTGACATAATTTATGAATTTGGTAATTAAAAAGTTAAAATCTTGGATTAAAAAAAAAAATTTGGTAGTTTTGATCAGGACTGAGGTTGATTAATAGATTTATGCAAAAAGAAAATTGAAAAAAAAAAAAATTTATCTGATACATTTTTACAGCAGTTTAATTTAGTGGATGTTTTCATCCACGAACATCCCGAAAGGGTAGTTAATTTGCCCACAGTGAACCGTTGAGTTTTTGAAAAATTTCAAAGCATTTTCCCAAAATATGGGTCAAAATAAGATTTGTCACCAAAAATCATTCCATTAGCTCAAACACAGAGAAAGTTGTGGCCAAAATAAGACTCAACTTTTCCCCCTAGTGGACGAAAACGTCCCCAACAACCCACAAGGGTTAAGAATATCCTTTATCCTTTAGTCATGATGTCTGATTCATTATTAGATTGTTCTTGCAGTTTAATCTTTTCCCATGTATCCAGTTCTCAGAAACGGTCTGAATGGTTCATGCACAAATGGGAACCACTTGTCTTACTCGATCTTGCTGCAATGTATTTCAGCTCTATTTTGGTCTATTCATCAAACAAAGCTATTAAATGGCTTTGGTTTTTGAAGATGCCTTCTTTATAATGAAAAGAGTAGCCAGCAGATTATTCAGAAATTCATCTTTTGGGTTATAAGATGTCTGACTATAATAATAATAATAATAATAATGGAAAAGACAAACAAACTGTTCCAGCACTACTTATCCCTCCTGCTTGCTACATTTAGTTCAGACCACTTCTGAAAATTACCATCAAATTGTGAAAAAGCTCCTCTCCTCCAAAAAGTACACAACATTCACAACACCCAGGATACCTCCAAACACAAAACATGTAATGATTATTTCTGTTTCAAACTATATGATACTGAAAAGCGGTTGTTTTGTTAGTCACATGCATAAAGGGTATTTTCACAGCCAAGACATCAAAAGCATTTTCAACATTTTTAAAATAAGAAAATTGCTTGTCTCTGAAGATTTATTTATTCATTGTTATTATTATTATTATTATTTTTTTCTGAAGTTGAGAGGGATGGGGAGGAGAAAAGGATATGAACTCAAGGTGAGAGACTAGAGGAGAATTGTCATGGGGACGCAAGTTTATAAGAAGGAAGAGAAAGACAAGCTGTAAAGGGTATTTTTAAAGCAGTTTTGTTCAGGGGAGGACACAGATAGAAACAGTGCCCTTGAGAGAAAGAAAGCAAGAGAGAGGAGGAAAAAAGGAAGGGGGAGAGAGGGAAAACAGAAAAGGAAAGAAGCAGGGGTCAAGAAAGATCAGGGTAAATTGAAGGGCTTGGAGAAACAAGTGTCAGAGGTTCAAAACCCTCAGCATTTAAAAGAGACGACCAACAAACAATGCCAGCAGTGGAGTGACAAACACAACACTCTCCATTAAAAAAAAAAAAAAAAAAAAAAAATCTTACATATAAATGACAAAATGCTGCTAGACACATCTCCTTCAATAATATAACACAAAGCTAACAGTTACAAAGTACATCTAACAACTAAATTGCACTTGAGAGATGTTAATTAGATTGATTTAAATGTAATGAATGAAAAAAAGTTAACAAGAAAAATAAGTCAAACAACAAAAATAAGTTCAATTAAAAATAAAATGAAACTATTTAAATTTATAGTGGCACCATATAGGATTTATTTTTCACCAACCTTATCACAATGCATTGTTGGACTGCCTTCATTAGGACACGTTCAATTAACTTAAGAATTTCGCTGAGACTAGGAGGCATTATAATTATGCTGTCTACATTTTGGATCAGCCTTGATGCCTTCAATTGTTGAAAATGGACAGAAAAATAAATGGAAAGTTTAAATAGAAAATGCTTACAGGCAAGAAAGAAAGAAAGAAAAAACATGAAAGCAAGAGTGCTCATTCGTTGCTGCAACCCACAGTCCTTCAACCAGCTCTCTTATGAACCCTTTTAAACCGTATGAAGTTTTTTCTCCTTCAATCTTGAGTTTTCAAGACCTCAACCACTCTTACCCACCCACTGTCTCTTTATAGACTTACGTTTCCCCTCCTATGCGAGAGTAATCAGAGGGACATTCTATTAAGAGGCAATCTTGTCAAGCAGGTGCCAAAAGGTCATCCTGACAAAATAGAAGTATGGAATCCTCTCCATCACACAAACTGAGGGGTCTGCTGTAATCTCACTCATCTGCCGCAGGATTAGAGAATAATGTGTAACAATCATATTCCACAGCGGACTGCTTAGATTCACCACTACCTCACACAGACAAAATCAGCAAGTACACTTTTTTTTTTTATATATATATATGTATAACGCAGGAGACGATAGATCCAATCGCAGTATGGGTTTATTAGGTAATCCAAAGAGAAATGAACAAGCAGGGGTCAAAACCAAAAATCCATCCATCCAAACAAACAAACAAACAAAATAAACAGGAACAGGAACTCGGAAGATGAGGAAACTGGGTGACGGAAAGAAAAGACTCCATGAAGACAAACAGGAAAAGACTGGTCAATATAGGGAGGATAATGACTAACAAGTGATGACACCTGAGTGCAATTAACAGGAGTGCAATTATTGTGATGAAGGGACAAGGCTTTGTGGGAATTGTAGTGCCTAGGGTGAGGTGCCTATGGGGAAGTGAGACCACTAGTTGAGACTCAGTGAAACAGAGACCAGAAAGCATGACACATAGTAACACACGGCCCTCTCACAATATATGGCTTTACACATCTATCGATTTTGCCACTCATAAATATTCACGCAATCATGCAGGATGTATCAGAAGATCAGCGCTCCAGCGCGGTTAGGCTCACACTCACTTATCTATATATAACTGATCCATGCTCTGGCCCACCTCTTCTGAGCATAACTTGTTTTTCTATAACAAACTATAAAATACTTTCTATAAAAACGTGAATGTCCTGGCAGTGACAAATAGCTTGTTATAAGTTAAGATTTACAAGAAATATTTTAACTGCTACTATGTAAAATGAAAACTGCTGTAAAAAAGCATTTTTAAATTATACCAGTTGCAGCATTAACTTCGACAGCCTAAATATATTAAAATTAAAAATACAACTATGCATGATAATTATTACTAATTAACATATCTATAAAATTTCAAGTAAGTATTGTCGATTGGCATATATCTGGGGAAGTCGTGGCCTAGTGGTTGGAGAGTTTGACTCCTAACCCTAGGGTTGTGGGTTTGAGTCTCGGACTGGCAATATCATGACTTAGGTGCCCTTGAGCAAGGCGATGAACCCTCAACTGCTCCCCAGGTGCCGCAGCATAGATGGCTGCCCACTGCTCCGTGTGTGTGTTCACTGCTGTGTGCACTTTGGATGGGTTAAATGCAGAGCACGAATTCTGAGTATGGGTCTCCATACTTGGCTGAATGTCACTTTTTTAAAATCTCAAATCAGAAATAAAATGGAATAAAGGCCACCGGTTCTTTTAACTGTAAGACATGACTATGAACACCGTATTTTACCAATGTCAAATCTTAGAAGAGTCAAGTGCAGTCTACACAGACATTGTCAGTATAATGGACATGTGCTTTGTCAAGAAGTATTTTGTACTGTTTTCTCTTGCAAAACAGTTCAAAGACCCTCCAGTGCAAGGTTTGAATAGCAGCTTTCTAAATCAAACTAGAAATTGTAGTCTCTGTGGTCCACGCTCCAACGCTTTCACATATAACCCATAGATTAAATGCTATTGGCATGAATGCTGGTGCCAAAAGCACTCCATTGGCAGAACCAAGCAATACTATAGCCTAAATCTTCAAGGGCCTTGGCCCCATTGGATTGATCCATTTCACATTGGCAGAAAACAGACTGACATCGATATAAAACGAGAATGAGTATGAATGACCTGCTGATTCCATCTTTTCCATTCTCTATTGCAAAGCTGCTCTCATTAATTCATACTCAATACAGCTGTGTCAAGTTTACTGAAATTAAACTCTCGTTAAATAACTGATAAATGTTGTAAACACATTTTAAAACCGATAAATATGTCTGATTGGAAAACCAATCAAAGATCCACAAGGTTATGGCGGGATACTGGTTAATGGAGTGATAAGCGAGAAAAGCATTGTGGGGCAACATCTGGCAGTGATGCTTATAAAAGGACTGAGAGGGGTAGGTCAAATGGTTTAACATCACAATTGCATTTGGCCTGTTTTTACAATCCTTAAATTATTGAATGCTGTGGAAAAATACCAACTGAATGTGCAAGCAATTGTGATCTTCAGGACAAAAATTTAATTGTGTTTGCCAACGATAAATTGTGAACACAAAGACAAAAGTCTCCACACACTGTTTCTTGTAAGGATTAGTCATCATTTCACTGGTTCCCAAGGTTTTTTTTTATTTTTTTTATAATTAGTAATTTCAAGGCTGTTCCATTCAAACTTGCAAATTGAGCAAGACCTCCAGTGAAGTGTGCCCCTTAGGACTTTGGTACATTGGGGACAGGTGGGAATGGGCAGACAAAAGAGTCCTCAGTCCTCCAGGGAAATTAGGATTAGCACTAGAGGCCTCTGTCTAAAAGGAGAGATTTTGGGGTGAAAGACTATGTTAATGTGAGAGGTTAGGTGACAGGGAAGCCCTTGACTTCTGAACCCAAAATCATCCAGACCTCACGCAGCACCAAAATTCACTATTCATTGGCCAAAGTTCTTGTCTGTCGAAAAAGTTCTGCTCTGTGAGATTGGGCAGATTAATCATATGCTGATTAGCTTTAATTAACATTTAAATGCTTGTAAGAATGTCCTGTTTTAGACAAGAGTGAAGAGGCCTGGTTTATGCTAATTCGCTGTATGAGAGAGTCTATGGGCCTTTGGCTTTGAGAAAGGGATTAACGGACACCTGATTATGACCAATGAAAGGTCAAGTGGTGCTCTGATGTATGCCAGGCATTGGTATGCATGTATATTCTTTACCCTAGTCTGGAATTTTCAACTCAGAACTCTGCAAAGAACCATGTCAAGTAAAAAGTATGTGACGCCTTTATCTGGATTTCCACATAACTTCATCATAAAATTTGGCAGAAACAAACAATCAGTCTTCTTAGATAAATAATGCTTTCATGCCTTCATTGAAGACACATGTAAATGTTTGCAGTTCAGAGAAGAAAAAAAGATGGGAACTCTTTGATTTAATAATTGACCCTCTTTTTCAGCAATAACCTCCACCAATCTTTTCCTGTAATTGCAGATGAGACCTACACAACTGTCAATATACATTTTTCCCCATTCCTCTACAGAAAAGTTTCAGTTAAGCAGTATTATTGGGATTTTGGGTGTGAATCATTTTCAATCGAGCTGAACTCGGGACTCTGATTGAGCCACTCAAGAAGGCATATTTTCTTCTGTTGATGATTTACTGTACTCCCATGCTTTGCATTACAACACAATAGTAAATCAACTTCTGTTGATCCTCAACCATCAGACATATGAATTTCCATTTTTCTGAAAAATGTCCTGATAAACTTGGGAATTTATTAAGAAACAACACACTTTGATGGCCCCTCTACCACAATTTACAGTTTAGGGGAAAAGTGTTGTGAGTTTTTCCAAACATCTTAAAGGTCCCGCTCTTCGTGATCCCATGTTTTAAACTTTAGTTAGTGTGTAATGTTGTTGTTAGAGTATAATAATATCTGTAAAATTCTAAACCTCAAAGTTTAATGTCAAGCGAGATATTTCGGCTAGATCGAATGACCAGTTTGTACTACATCCCTCTACTTCCTGCAATAATCTGACATGTCACTAGAACCATTTTTTTGACTAACCTCCGCCCACGGCAATACACAAAAAAGAGGGCATGGTCTTGTTGCGCTCCAACAGAGAAGAGGAAGAGGTGCGTTTGTGTTTGTCGCCATGTTGTCAAAACGCTGTTATTTTCATCTCGAAGTCCAATCACTTTTGTTTGGCCTTTCCAGGTATTCTGTACTTAGAAATCAATGGTTACAATTTATGTTTAACTTGGTTCCCGAAAATTATAATCCACATGTAAAACTATGTGCAGCACATTTAGCTGAGGACAGCTTCCTCAATCTCAATCAGTTTAATGCCGGATTCACACAAAGATTATTCTTGAAAGATGGAGCAGTTCCCTCTCTTTGTCTGGAGGAGGAGTTGTTTATGGTGTATTTTATTATTTAAGTTGGTGTGTTTAACAGTTTCTGTAATTTATTACACAAAGGGCAACACTTTTTAGCTTGGTTAACTAGATGGTAGGGCTTTGCAAAAAATCAAATGTGATTTTCATGCGCATCTCGTCAGTAAAAACGCTCCTGTGATTAGAAGTACATTTCCAGCACATGCGTACAGATCAGGATTGCAAGGTTTTCAAAACAAATCCTGCCCACTTGCTTCTCAGAACTACTCCAAAACTAGCCCAATCTCGTTTCCAGGAGGCCAACGCGCGCTAAGCTGGTGTCAAATCACAACACAGGAACCGCTGGCACAATCAGAACTCGTTACGTATTTCTGAAGAAGAGACTTTTTAGAACCAGGAAGTCATCAGCCCGTTTTTATGACAGTAAAAACAGCGGTATACAGATAAGGGAATTTTGTGAAAAATACTGTTGTTTTTTTACACGCGAAACATGAACACATGTTATATTGCACAGTATAAACACAATCAAAGCTTAAAAAAAACACGAAAAACGTGACCTTTAATACAAAACCCGGGCATTAACAGTACACCATTCCTTCATGTATTTAGATATAAAATGTAAAATTCAAGATACACATTAATCTTTATGCTTCAAATGAGTATTTACAATCAAAACTGGATTTGAACTGCATCGAGCACTGTTCAACGTTTTGAGTCGGGTTTGATCTGGATCTAAATTCAGTAGAACAGAGGGCTAACAGTACCAGAAATGTCCCTCCCTGGCCTAGGGATTCTCATACCCCACTGCACATCAAATAATGACCAATTCAAATCTAATAATTATAATACATTGGGTGCATAAACACTCTTACCTGCAACACGTACTGTTTCACACAATCTACAGTAAGAAACATTGCATGCAATAAAAAGGTACACTGCAAGCAAAAACTAATGTTTTATCAGCATTAGTATTAAATTTGAGAGAGTTTAAACATACTTGACTCAAACACTCGGCCTGTGAGAATATTGTATTTCCGCTATGCAACAAACAACATGGGCTAGTCACTAAAAAGCCCTTAAGCTGAATCAGTTCTCACTGAAACACAACCCTATTGCATCATTGTCCAATCGGCTGGCTGTTTTGAGTTGTTTTATGAAGAGCGGTATGTAGTTTAATGAGGATGTAACACTAGCCTTCAACCACTCTAACAGCACAGAATTACAAGACCAAGAGCTTTCTGATCAAAGAGCCATGGAGAGCATTTCTGGAGCCTGTGACAGAACCGGATAACACTTCAATCTGATCACACACATTAGCTCCTCAAGTCTGAAGTATGAGCAAGAGAGAGAGAGAGAGAGAGAGAGCGATACACCAGTCCACCTCATATATTTGATCAATCCATACCCAGCGACATCACCGATCTGTTTACATCTTCCTCTTTTCAAACGAAGAGTGCAGAAATCATAAAGGTCCCTTTTCAAAGTGATGAAAGATTAAAAACATGCTTTCTAACTTACTCCCCTGCAATTTGTATCAAGGCCTGAAAAAAATTAACGGCTTGATCAACAAGCAGTTTTTATAATGTGAAAAAAAGAAAAAAAAAAAGCCTTTTTGACCTCATGCAAATTGCAAGCTTCCTTTTCTATCGCTGATGACCCTAAATACATTTCAATTCATTATGAAAGAACTCTGTTTCCCTCCTCTACTCCCACTTCCATCCAAGACTCTATCTCCCCAAGTCCTTCAATAATTAACATTGCTGCAAACTCAGTTGTCTCACAAAGCTGTGAATAATAGGAGACATTTGCATTCCCATTCACTCACGCACACACCCGAGCGCGTTCACTCAGGAGAACTAAAGGTTGATTAATTCAGCAGACCTGAGTGTCTAGAGCAGATGCTCAGGTGGCTAACGAAGGCAGGCTCATTCATATGGAAGACGGGACTGCTCACAAAGAAATAACGGGAGAAGTGTTCCACTTACAGAGCTTCTCATTTTTTGTTTCTCCCCCAATTCCTCTGAATGTTCATCATTAACTACAAGAAATGGTAAATGAAAGTATTTCACTTAAAAAAAAAAGAAAAAAAAAAAAAAGACAGGCGAGAAAATGTTAAGGTTTATAACCTTAAAGAACACTTTTGAGATGTTAAAAGCCAGAAAGATCCTTTTGTTGAGGCCTTTGTACTGAAATGTGAGGCAAATCTTTCAAAAAAAATGACTGATGTTGGTAAGTGCTCACGGATCATGCTATGATAATCATGCGCTCCCAGTTGCACAATGCTAACAGCAAGCTTTACATGTAGAGTGCTCCTTTCCTCATCCATATTTTCAAAGTCTAACACACACCTTGTGGTTCTTAAAAATGACTCGCTCCTAAAAACCATAAAGCACAGAAATGACACACCCACACTCTCCATCAAGAACACAGATTTTTATGGCAAGCGAGGTGACAAATGAAACATTATTTGTACTATTTTAGTGTCAGAGGCAGGTGAGAATTCCTCTCTTCTCTAACCTATAACTAGTGCCACAATTGGCTTATAAATCAATCAAAAACCAGCATGGCACATTTATGATGGTTGCTGCATTGATACTTCAGTCGTGAGAAAAAAATGCATGATGTGTCCAGGCAGGAAATATGTAGCCGAGAGACTGCCTAGCAGATGCTCTCGCTCGCTCGCTCCTGACAGCGCATCAGTCATGGAGTTTGAATGGTTCACCGGCAGTAGAGATTACATTTGAAGGGGTTGGGAAGGCTAAAGGATGGCTTGACTGTCAGCGTTTAAATCTGCACATACAAGGATAATTCGTTCACAGAATTTAAGAGTGGTCCCAGTGAGAGATGGGGTGGCAATGTATTGGGAAGAACTGAAGGTATAGTTCTAATTCATCTGTGATAGACTGCCATGAGTGGGAAAGGAGAGCGTGGTGACACCGGTACGACACATTGGCGTCGGTAAGGACTCCTCCTCGACAAATGGCTTAGAGGCTGTGCTCACAAGACATCCTCTTGATCTTTAGAGAGACGGAAAAATATGAAGGATACAGCTAACACATTTTTCTTGTGGGATTAATTAATCCATAAAAGATGACACAGTCCAAAGAAAATTGTGCAATACCACAATAAGCTTTAGTAATGGTATGCCATCAACCATCCACAAGCCTTGACAACATGACCACAATTGGTTGGTTAAGGGTTAATCACGGATTAAATAATTTGGCAAATTAACATCCCCAGTTTGGAATGCATTTTACGTACATAATATTTTAAAAAGAATACAAATAAATACTGGGACCATCTATCAACATGAAATCCTAAACTTTCCTAGCATGGTCTTAAGATCAAACAACCAATGTTTTATGATGATTTTAATGTATAGCCCCCCCCCCAAAAAAAGTACATCAGGACACTATGGATGCAAACTGAATATAAATTTGCTAAAATGATGCATGAAAGCTAATGATGAACATTGTTCAGTAGCATTGCTGGCCTCTGTGACATAAGTGAAAAAAAAAAAAAAAAACTGTTTTAGAGGAGCAACAAGTGATTAAATTAACAGTGTCCTAAGCAGGCATGATGCTAGGCATGGTGTTGTTCCATACCAAATGTGATAAGGGGGCATGACATAACCAAGCTGCAACTTTCTCTCCTGAAACCAACATGGAAGTGACTAAAACTGCAATTCATTGACTGGCCGCTAGAGTCTGGCTCCAAAAGGGAGTCAGTCCCCTAGACTCCCCATGATAGAATGCCCAACTTTATAGAAGAAAAAGTGTGTGTGTGTGTGAAAACTCTTCAGTTGAAATTATATTAAGCCTTAAAGTTCTGCATAATTAAGGGCATGGCCACTTGAGTGAGAGGTGGATTGCTGCTGCTGCTGTATGGTTTTAGCAACCAGCTCCAGCCTCTTTGCCCATTTTCGATTATCCTGGAGTGATGCACTGCCAAGATGGTGACGGCCCGTTCTGCCCACCTTGAGCTTCAAAAATGTGGGTGACGTCACAAACACTACGTCCATGTTTTTATACTGTCCATGGACATAACACAATCACAAAACAGAATAGATCAGTCAGAATAGTTCTCTCTGTAGGTGCTCTCTCACACTCTTAACTTAAGAACATTACATTATTTATTTATTTTTTTGGTTCTCTTTATGGAACTTGAATATGTCATCCAATATCTAATTTAAAAACCTAAACAGTATTTCGATATAATGAGATTTTTATGTCAGCTGCATGATGAGATGCCAACAAAATGTAGTATTGCAACTGGTTAGGACAAAACTCTGATTAAAAAAACAACAACAGCAAAACAAATGTCCTTATCACCAAAGAGTTTAGATGAATCAAGACAGCCCTCATATTACTATGAATATTTTTTGCAACACATTATATATCAGAATAAATAGGCAATTGGTAAAAAAAAATCTTCACGTCGTCAGTGCAGCTGCCAGTAAAAGCTGGACCCATCTGAAATATTATTTTTTTATATTTTTTTGAGTGAAAGAAACAACATTTATGTGTGGTTAATGTCAGATTTGAAATAACATTATTCAAATTTGAATGTGGCAAGCAGTTTTTGAAATTTAATTTGCCCATTTAAGCACAGACTTGGTCTTGGATGGACAAAAAAGTTTCCTGGAAGAGTTGTTAATATTGCTGCCAAGCGAACTGAGTTTCCCTGAAACAGACTTTGTTATCACTTAAGGGGCCGTACTAGACTTTCAATGTGCAAACATTTTTCGGACGCTGCTGCAAATATGGGCGGGAGCAGGATATAACGTCAGGCACCAAGGTTTCCCCTCAGTTATAACATCATGGATTCTAATGTGCGTGTACAGTGTCTTTTGTGACAGAGTCAAAAGCATCTTATTATATTGTACTCTCTGTCTCTCTATGTAAATATATACACATTAAGCAATTGAAATTATAAAATATATCCGCAATCAAATGTACCATCTTTTCCTGTTTCCATTGACACTGCAAACCATGCATTGTTATTACATTTTTATAATCTTTTAAAGATGTATTACATAAAATAGGATGATACACTATGGCTAAAATTAGCACTTCCTCAATTTTTGAATTTCTGTACAGAGTGGTCACGCAGTGATGTATCGATCTTCTACTGATCCCACTTCTTCACGTGATGTGAATTTGCAGGTCAAGAGTTCACCAAACTTGAACTTTGGAACGCAGCGAAATGCAAAATTATCGGTCTGACGCATTCGCATGCGTATGAATGGAAGTGAACAGAATGTAAAGTGCAGTGTGTCCACCCATTTAATCACAACGTGTCTGGTTACAACAATGTCATATTAACAGTACTACTTTCCTGTGTATCGTCCGACCTGTACCCTAAGCTTCTGAATAAAATCTGCTTATTTGACTCCCAAAGGACAGACTTCACTTGACGCCAATATGGCATAAGTGTTAAATATGTATAATTAGGTGTACAAGTCTTTGAATGTGTTTGATCGCCGCTTACAGCAGATGGTGCGCAGACATAGGCCTACCTATAAGCCTGTATGTTCTCAACAGACACAATCTGTCTCAGAAACAGGTGTCTCACCTCTTTTTGTCTCCTTTTACAGACCAACATCCCCAGCCGAAGAGCTGTCTCTGTAGACTCGGCATGCTGCCGTTTCACTCTTGTTTCTTTCCCAGTTCTTAAGAGGCCATTTCAGGCAGTCCTCAAAGACTGAGCGACATGTCTCCTCTTTTGCTAGGCCAATAAGTGCTATTTGTTTATTTTTAGGCTGCATCCTGCTGACCCAGGAGAGGCTTTTAGCACATTTCCTTGCTTTTCCACCTCCTCCCCCGTGCTTTTTTCCCCGTATTGTTTTGAGCACCCCCCCCCCCCCCCCAAGGTTCTTTTGTATTGAACGAGTTTGCTTGAGGGAGAGAGAGTTGGCAGGAGAACAAACGAAAATGTCGGTGACTCTCTCACTTTCACTCAATCTGTTGCTCTCTCCCCCACATCCTTCCATCGCTCGTTCTCTCTCTAAACAGCACAGGTGCTGTTGTGGCAATGATGGCAGCCTTTGTCTGGCACCGTGAACTTTGTTATTGTATCTACACACTCGAACATCCCAGATCAGACAGACACACATACGCACCGACCCGTTGTATCAGTGTCCTCAGCGTTTCATCATCAAAGCAGCGTGTGGCCGGCGGTTTGAGGAGCAGAATATGAAACGGATAAAACAAATCGTTTGATGTCAGAGAGACAGGCTTGCCGTCAGAAAGTACTTAAGCTCTTCCTCCCGACGGAGCGCGCAAATTCCTCTCTTTCTTTCCTCATTAAGTTCTCTTCGTCTTCACGCTTCTTTTGTCTTCCCTGTCAGGGCAGTTTCAGAAAGCTTGCATCATTGTTTATGATGCTTTATTGTCAGGAGATTGAATAATAAATATTGACTTGCTAAAACATTCTGTCAAAGGATAAAGTGCGTGATCTTTGTGTGCACAAGCAGCCGTGCATTTCAAACCAGATCTTTGCCTGAGGAAACCTGTTACTGATGTGACTTCAATGCCAGCATATAATTCTCCACAAACCTTTATAGAAGAAAAAGTAACAGTATGTTTTTGATAACAGTTCATTGATTTAGCGAGCCAAGCGGTTTACATGCTTGGTTTACATGCTTGGTTTACATGCTTGGGTTGACAAATACGGTTTATTCTAGCATCGTTTACACATTTGGTCCAGTGGTGGTGTTTGGTCGACTTCTGAAGTGAAGTGGGCTGCTGTCCTCACTTTGCATTTTTCATGTTCTAGCTGATATGATGTTCATTTGATGTTTAAGACATTTTACATTAAACTTCAGACTACCAACAACCATCCAATATTATAATATGGCAGCAGCAATTTTAAATACTGTTTGCACCAAATATAAATAGCAATACTGAACTTGTCTCATGTATTTTGCCATTTCCCTCCATGACAATGACATTTGACTAACATTTGTCTACCCTTTTGTAGAACATTATTACTTCAGAGATAAAACTGTGGAAAGCAGTCATTTATATAATTTCATATTTGTTTAGTTTTATTTCTCTATTATCTCTCTGTCAGTTATTTTCTCATTGTACTTAGGAGTACTCACATAGGAGCCTCGCATATGTCCTCAGATAAAACGCCCCTGATATGATGGTATCTCAAAGAGATCACACTCATTGTCAACGTTCTGCCACACATCAACAGCAAAGAGGAGTCAAGCAGCCTTTAAAGTGTAAATATATCAGAGAGACCTTTGTTTCTCAAAAATATGAATATGTGTTCATATATTTTGAAGATGAAAGGGTGGATATTTAACATGTGTCGAACCTTATCCCTTTGAGTCTTTGAAGCACTTCTGAGAATTAGGTTTTGAAGGCATTCTCATGTTAACCTTAAAAAGCACCCATTACCATGTGATTGATCACCTGATCTTTTTTTCTTTTCTTTTTTTAGAATAAACCAATCCAGTTTACAGTTCACATTTGAGGCTTAATGTTATAGAAAAGCAACAAAATATTTTTAGTTAAAGTGCTTTCAGCTTATTTTCATCTAAAAATATGGCATGCGGTTGCTTCAAACAATGATATAAACAGAATTCATTGTTATTTGTGATAAATTAACATTTTAAGGGAATAATCAACAATTAGGATTTTTGTCAGTGCAGCCTTAATGGGAACTTAATGTATGACCTCTAACATCACATGTGATTGGGCACTTAATGATGACAAATCAGACCCTTGAAAAACACACAACTTTGAAGTCATCAATAAAAAAAGCACTACACCATTGACACAGTTATAATTTGATGCCAGAAGGGGATTGTTGGTGAACAATGGAACGCAGCAGTTTTCTTTTTCTTTTCTTTTTTTTTTTTAAATCTCCAGCTCGGAATGGAAGGATGAAACAAATCGCTCGGATGTCAACTGAACGAGAGAGTTAATAATTAATTTGTCTGGTGGGGGAAGAGACAGAGATTCTTTGAAGAAGGGGTACAGATGGTCATCAGATGGGGCTGAGAGTCGGAGTGTGGCACAGTGCTTTGACATCACCTGGGTGCACACACACCATATGCCACTAGACCTGACAACCTGCCACACACACATGTACTGTACGCACACACACACCTACTTGTGAACTCACTCGTGTTTAACACCTCTCTTCATGCATACTAATCGTAACTAAAATGAGCATGTTGCACTACTATGTTGTTTATTTGTTGGTTTTAGTTGGTTATCCTGAACAAAACTTGATATATATATTTCCATAATGCTCCAAAAATGTTATGCTGTTATAAGAATGTATAATTTTCTTTGTTATCTTAATGCTAAAAATGTATTTTGTCATGCCAATAAAACTGTTTGAATTGAACTGACCTGAAAACCATGAAACTCTTAGTCTTAGTCATTTTTATATATTTCTGCCATTTACTCTGCTGAATCCAGATGATATTGAAATCTGCAGGATTCATGTAAATCTGAATAAAAGTTACATTAGCAGAATGGTTTTGTGTACAGTTTTGGGCTGAAACTCGTTTTTCTGAACACTAAACATTAAAATCTGTTTCCAGATGATGTGACATAATCCTGCATTCCCAGAGTGTTAGTTTGGAAATTAGATAATCTCAGATGATGTATTTCATGAAGGAAGTTGGTAGAGCGTGAATGCCAAATGGGAGAGTGCTCCTTATACACATACATGCACAGATAAACATTCAGGAAAGAGATTATTGATGACACAGTCTGCGAGAGATAAGCATCATTACCCCAGTGTGAAAGTGAGGGCGAGAGAGAGAGAGAGAGAGAGAGAGAGAGAGAGTTTTGAGCTTTTATTCATTTTAAAAGTCATGATGTGTAACATGCACCTTAATGAGTATCATACTCATGAACCAAACACTAGCACACGAACAACCATGAAAAAACATCTCCATCATAGCTAGCATTCATACATTACATAATAGCCAGATAAAACTAGATTTTATATTTTCTGAAGAAAATCTGAGGAGTGCTTGCCATCGCACATTTAACTGCAACATTACCCTGACAACTTTTAATTTATGTCTTGGCTTTCTAAGCAGCCTTTTTATGTGATTTCTCAAAATTCACATGAATAAATAAAACGTATAAGATTTCTGACTTGTTTTAACATCTACATGGGGAAAACTCTTAGAAAGCAATTGCACACAATTTAATGTACTATTCATGTCTTTGGAGCAGTGTGGGATAAGTTACGTGTCCAAAATGTATCCTTAGAGTTTGGTGGTTTGAAGACAATATGAGCAATAGTATTATTGATGTTTTCTTTAGCAAGAACCACTAATGATCTCTCGCACTCCAACACACACACACAACTACACCCATTCCCACCAACCAGCTTCCCTCAAGGGAGAAAAGAACAATGGGAGTCAATACCATATTTTGACATCTTACACTTTAAAAAATGACCTGCAGGTGAGTGTCCATGGGAAAACACTGAGGATCCTGTGAGTGAGTCTGTGTGTTGTGTGTGTGCGTGTACGCGCGTGATTCGAGATGAAATGCTGAACCTGCACAGATCATAAGCTGTGAATTGTGCCGCATAAAACAAGAAGAGAGAACAAATAATGACTGAATATAATTAATTAGGAAGGAAACAAGTCACAAAAAAGGAAGTGTTGGAATAAAACCTGCTCAGATCCCTACATATCCATGTGAGAAATAGACTAAGAAATTACAAAAGCAAAAGGAAAATGTGCTAAAAAAACTCCTCCTCTTGAGGAGTAAAAAAACTAAAATGGTCAAAACAGGAAGTTGAAGAGTGACATGAGCATCCCCCAGCAGCTAAGAGAGCCATAGATCACTTATCAAGCCGGAGTGCTGCGTGACACCAACTGAAATATGAAGAGCCGTTTCTTTTGACATCTGGAGTAAATCTGCGCCTCAGCGCTCAATTCTGACACACTAAAGCCACAGCGCCATTTTATGATGACAACAGAATATTAAATTTATATCCCTCACCCTCCCTTCCATCTTCACTCTGTCTGTTCCTCCACCTCCTCTTCTCCATCTCATCCTCCCTCATTTGCTTGTGCAGAGGAGGGATGATACACTGCAGCTTTGTGGTTGACCTACCATTGGATTTAAACTGTTTATATGCATATACAATGCTTTTTCCCTTGACGTTTATGTTAGCTTGACTCCCACGTGGTCTGCAAATTTGTTGTCAGTGCAAATTTTTTTTTTTTTTTATTGCATCTCTGCCAAGAATGCGTGACAGTTCCACAAACAATTCCAGGTGTCCTGAACCATTAACTAGAATGATATTCACTCATACGTAGTACTTAATCTTCACAGCACTTTTTACAAAATAATTTTTCACCAAACAATTCATAAGAACATTTATAAATAAGAGTCTTGGGCAACTATGGCGTTATATATGTGTGCCTCAATCCTGAGCGAGTAATTGTAAGTTTTGAGCACAGAGAACTATATTTTGCAAGCACATTACATTATATTTCGAACAGAAATTAACAAATAGCGGAAATGAAATGAAATGATCAAGATGTACACGGACCAGGCGGGCGTTGGTTCTACTAGCGATTTGATTGGAGACCAAAAGCCAATCACAATTGACCTTTAATTTCCTGATTGGTTGATTTTGTTGCACACTTGTAACACTGTTGTAAGTTGAGCGAGCGTGTGTCAAGAGTTTAGCGCGCACAGAATTAAGAAGTTGAGAGAGAGAGGGAGGGACTTGACATAAGTTTGTGAGAGAGCACCTGAGTAAACTGCGTGAGAAGGGTTATTTCTGCACGTTAATATGGAAAATAGCAAACAAGTGAATACATTTATTGAGCACGGAATCATTTTTTCTTTGCCCAAACAGGATTGAGGCACACATATAACGCCATAGGCAACACAGCAGTCCATTATGTGCTTAAACTGATCTTTTTTCGCTTACCTATATAAACAATAAAAACCTTTAGAAAGACAGTCCTCCTCGGTGATGTGCATAGACCTCCGGAAGGGCAGGGGACAAATGTCATCATGAAGGCGGAATCGTGTGAAATTCTTCTGAAATTGTGAGAGAAAAAAAGGAAACCTTGAAAAAAGCTCTCTTTATAATTTCTGAGTATGTTGGCTGCCATAAAGGAGCTATAAATTAGGGAGGGGGTATGGGGTAAATTCAAGGTGAAAAATTATAGCTTATAACTAAATTATTAGATGGATTAAAAAAAAAAAAAACCTTCAAAGATAATAAACGCACCACAGGAAACATTATAAGATAATAAAATAAAAAAAAACATTTAATGACCCCTTTAAACAATAAAAAAGCTTCCTCACTACATGTACCCCGTAAATAATCAAACTTAAAAAGTCACTTAAAAGGTCTGTGCAAATTATACAAACCCAAATCAGCCAAATGCTTTTTCTTGTTCACTCTCCTCTTTGGCACACTATTATATTACCTTCATCAAAATACTTTATTTAATACAATAGGGCCATTCATACAATTATCCTTGTATTTTACTTGATAGAATATAACCAAGGGAAAAAATTGTAGATTTAGCCTGGATTATATCAATCACCTACCCTTTAACAATAAGGATATATTAAACGGCATGAATGTGGAAAGCCATTAGCATTTAATTGGAATTTAATTGATTTATCAAGCTCTTAATCTCATTAAATGCCATTAAATCTCAGTTTATTAACAGCAGAGGCGTTACATGTCTCTCACGTGTGCAGAATTAGGCAGAGTGAATTATGAGGTGGTTAAATACAGGCTAGAGGAGTCAGGGTAGTTGTGATAGATAAGGCCTTTCAGAGGTGATACCTACAGGAAGAAATAAAGCATTAAAATAGAAAACATGAATGAGAAAATAAAAACACCTCTAGTTACTAAAGGGGGGAAGGGGGTGGTGAAAAGAAACTATTATTTACTGTGAAAAGTTTTCTTCAACCAGTATTGATTAGTTTCAAGATCACCCGTTAAGCTGATAATAATTGAAAAAAGCTTGTGGTGCTCTGTTGGGATGAAGAAGAAAAAAAAAGAGAGAGGTAGAGAGCATTTTTGATCCGAGGCTGTTCACCAGACTGAAGAAATGGGCCCTTGGAGTGCACAGAACTGACTGGAGCACGCTCTCTCTCTCTCTCTCTCTCTCTCTCACACACACGCACACACACACACACACACACACACACAGACAGACTGTCACACTTCACACATGCTTGAACACACTCTTTCTGTCTACTGAAACATAACTGTTTCTTTCCTTAATAGAATACTTCACCCAAAAATGAAAACTATATCTTTTCAGAAGACTTGGAATATAGTGCATAAGTCATATGGACCACTTTTCTGATATGTCTGATACTTTGAGCATGACAGCCCTGATCCTATTTTGCTTTTATTTTTACATCCACAACATCGTACAAAGCGACTTAAAAATGAGAAATACAAAAGAAGTGCTGAAATACAGATTGTTCAAAGAGGAAAAGACGGCAACAAAGAAGAAAGTGAGAAACAGTGCATTAAGAGAGAGCACATGAACAGGATTCAGCCAAGAGCTCGTGGAAGAGATGTCTTTTCAGATATTTCTTAAAAGTTGCAAGGAGCTTGTCTGTTCAGGAGGTTAGTGGAGATCATTTCATCAGCAATCACCAGATCTGGTCAATCACCTTTGCCTCTACAGGAATTAATCACATTTTAAAATATATTATTATGGAAAACAACTATTTGAAATTGTAGTATTCACAATAAAATGTTTTATTTATTTGTATCTAATATATGCAGCCTTGGTGAGAATTAGAGTCTTCTTTAAAAAAAAAAAATTATTATTTTTTTTTTTTTGCTTTTCAAAAACTCAAGAAACTATTGAAATGAGAGGGGGATCAGGCTAGATTTGATCATTTGATGCCCACATAAGCACCACAGCACAACATGAATTTAGCAAACAAACATAATCTGACTGCAAAACTCTAATCCATGACTGTTAGACACAGACAAAATGACTAGCGTCAGGATTAATCAAGTTGTAAGTGGAACTATCAAATAAGAAAATAAATGACACAAACTAAAAAATAATAGTTCACGTAGCTGAATCCAGCTCATTTGTAAGAAGAGAAAACCTTACAGTCTGCTTACATGTCCACTAACGCACAATGTCTGTTCCACAAGGAGAGTGTCTGTCATTCGGTGAGATAGTGCTAATCCAGTTCAAAGTTCTGAGAAAGAGCATGACTCTTCCATATTCAAGGAAGAGAGGATTTGATTTGCATCACTTCTTTTTTACATCCTATATCCATAAGTGCACGTGCATGCCCTGTAAAACGTCACATCTGAGCAGTAAACTGACAGTTCGGAGAAGGATTGAGGATCGATGGGGCTATATTCTAATGACGTCATTACGCTTCAACACCCTCCTCACATTTCTCCCCCTCTCTCATACTATATAGATTTTTTAATTCACTGAGGTCACTGATTGTTGTTAATCTAATCTGGCCTGATTTTAATTAGATAAAATCTGCCACCTCCATTAAGAGAGAGAGAGAGAGAGAGGGAAAAAAAGACTACAGAAACAGATGACCATTTATGAACAACACCTGCTCACAGAGCCACATATACACATTCACACCTTTAATTGGCTGACTAAATAATGAAACAAAAATGTAATAAAATATAATACAGTTTATATAATGTTTCCACTTCTTAATGTTTCTAGACTCTCATGATGACCAAGTCTGTATGTATTTGATCAAAAATACCAAATCTCTAAATAATCATGTGATACAGAAGACTGGAGTAAAATATATTCAAATAGAAGAGTTATTTTAAATTGTGATAATATTTCCCAATTGTATTTTTTTTTTTTCAGTATTCAATACAACTCCCCAATTAAAATAAACTCAAGCTGTTGGTTGGAGGTAACGTTTCTGTGTTGAAGTGCTCATCGCTCACAAAATATGCATCCAGTAAAATACATTTCAGATTGCAATTTCTGCAGACAGAACAACTCTATTTTAATTCATTACAGGCCCTTGTATATTGGTTAAAGTAAAAAAAGCAGGCACTGTGTGAGTGTGTGTGTGTGTGTTTTGGGTAAGGCTCAATATAAAATGCTTTAGGGCTTTGACAACCAGAGAATCTGCCCTGCTTTCTGAGCCGGACTAGTGGTCATCACTCTTGTGTACTAAGGCTTATACAGCCAGAGAGAGAGAGAGAGAGAGAGAGAGAGAGAGAGGGAGGGAGTGTGACCTTGATGACAGCAATAAATTCGGACAGGAATGTCAACAGCCACAAGACATATTAGTGTCACGCCAGTGTGCCCATAAGTCTACCTCTGCCAGTTACACAGCAGCCATAAGATCACAGAAGCCAATCAGAGAGCCTGACCCTTACTTAAATCATGGCTGCCAAAACTGTTTTACCCATCTGATGCCTGAAGAATTCTATACTGGACATAGTTGGCTTTACAAACCCCTTTCCCACCGAAGCATAGTCACTAGTGCCAATGCTCAGTCTGGCCCTATTCTGTGTGTTTCTAATAAAGAACATATGGTCCTAGACAGTGTTCGAACTATACCGTAACCTTTGGGGGAGCCTACTTGGGGGGGGGGGGGGGACTATATGCACTATATGCACTATTATACTTTATCGACACAAATTGATATTGTCAAACAGCAAACAAACAGCCACTCACAAAAAGCCTATGTATGTGTTTATTTTATTTTTTTATTTTTTGCAACTTGTTCTGAGCAGCGCTGCTTATTCCCCCATTAATCCACTCCTCAGGCAAGTGCGTGCCAGGTACCTTTTCAGACGGAAGGTGTTTTTTTTTTTGCGTCTCTACAAGCGATGCACCCCAAGCTTCCATCCTTAACAAACAGCCATGTATATCGGCTCATCCAGTCTCGCCACTGCTGGCTATTCCAGTTTAACGGGAGAGAGGATTTGGAGCAAGAGGGGTTAGGATCGTGTCCGGCCTCTGATGAGCTGTTACCATCTTCAGCCAGAGACTTTTCTTCAGCTTCTTGCGTTATCACAGTGGGAGCGGCGGGACAGTGCTTGCAGCAGGTGAATCAGTCGTGCTATGAATGTCATCACTACACAATTTCTTAGTAAAACCAAAATTAAAGGAACACTCCACCGTTTTTTGAAATAGGGCTTATTCACATTATTTCCTACATTTAGATAGGTGGGCAAATGCATTTTTGTGTCAGTGCATGCATTGTTTTAGTTTGACTGGGTCGGCGTTAGCTTAGCTTAGCACAATGAATGGAATCCTTTGTTGCCAGCTAGCATGGCCTGAGTAAAAGTGATCAAAAAAACAAAAAAAAAACCACCTAATTACTTCTTGTGGCCTGCGTATTCACAACGAGTACAAATAGCGATCCAGATTAACACTAGGCGATTTCCTAGGCAGATATTGACTTGGGACTATATTATGGGGAAGCACAGAAGAAAGCACTGCTACTTCGGCGCAGAGATATCACGCAACACATGAAAACATCAACTCTATGTGAATACATGTATAATATGGGTCGATCTATACATGCGTCATGATTAAAATAATCACTTACTCTGTGGACAGCTGTCCACTTGGTCCATTCGGCGTGGGGCGTTTTTTCCAGTTCACTTTGTCACACCGGAAAAAAAATCGAGTACTGCAGAATGGATCAGCGCCGTGAAATCCTCTGTAGATGTGACACAACTTCGGGCACGCTCATCTTGATCTGACGTGTTGAGCCCAAGGGGCAAGGAACTCGACCGGAAGTTGAAGTCGGGTGGGGGCTGCCATCTTTTAGCAGAACTTCACTTGCGTTAGCATTCCCATTGACTCCCATTCATTTTGGCGTCACTTTGACAGCGAATAACTTTACATCTGAGGCGTTTAAAGACTCTGTTTGTCCATTATTTATTTCTAAAGATACACGACAATGTATAAAGGGCTCCATTACCTTCTATGTTACATTATGGCCCCATATAAACAGTTTTTGTAAAAAATAGGCTAACGATTGCGTCATAACCACTCGGCTCTCTGTCGCATTACCGTACAGACAGGAGGAGAAGCTCGCAGGCAATTAACTTAATATGGCGTACTGGTGTTACATTTTAAAATACTATACAAAATAATTAATCAGAATACTTACTCCTGCTCACTCACGACAAAGAACTCCCCGCTCAAGCTCGCCGTCTCTGCAAGATTAACGATGGCAGTTTGCACGCACAGCTACTAGAAGATTTACATCTGTCAGACAGGTTGTTGACGTCATCGAGCTTAGTTTGAGTCTGCGCGTCAGAAACGGAAGTGCTAAAAAACGCTAAAACTGGGCTTCATTTGTCTCAATTGAGTTCCAATGGGGTCGCTGTGTCCATTTCTTTTACTGTCTATGGTTGAGCCTGGTCATCAATGGCAAAAACATGTCCCACTCTCTACAGCAAAGACACTCTATTTCCGTCGGCATAGATTGGCATATTCCCCCACATTCACACCACCAGTTCATGTTGGCTCTCATCCTCACGTCCTCAGGCTGTTGAACGATCGCAACTAATACACGCGCATATAAATTTCACTCGCGGCTGGCTTGACGGTGTTTTTCTGAAGTGCGGCTGGCTTGACCGCAGTCTCCTACTGTCAGTCTATTTCCAAAGCACGCAGCTCGTCTTCTGTAAACTCTGGTTCAAATAGGTATGGTTCTGGTTCTTGACTGTCTGAGAAGTCACCCTCTTCGTCTCTCTCAAAATCAGCCATGTTCATCGCCATTCGTGTACTGTAAGGAAAATAGCCAGGCAGGCAGCTACTATTCACGCCGGTATGTTGACGGAAGTCGTGGGATTTCATGTGTTGCGTGATATCTCTGCGCCGAAGTTGCAGTTCTTCGCCTAAGCAGCAGTGCTTCGCCTGTGCTTCCCCATAATATAGTCCCAAGCCAATATCTGCCTAGGAAATCGCCTAGTGTTAATCTGGATCGCTATTTGTACTCGTTGTGAATACGCAGTCCACAAGAAGTAATTAGGTGGGTTTTTTTTTATTTTTTTGATCACTTTTACTCAGGCCATGCTAGCTGGCAACAAAGGATTCCATTCATTGTGCTAAGCTAAGCTAACGCCGACCCAGTCAAACTAAAACAATGCATGCACTGACACAAAAATGCATTTGCCCACCTATCTAAATGTAGGAAATAATGTGAATAAGCCCTATTTCAAAAAACGGTGGAGTGTTCCTTTAATTAAACTGCCTTGTTTTCTTTTTGCCATGGCTATGATGCTATAACTGCAGAATGACTTTGCGCGTGATAAATGGCCTCCAACGTTTATTTTTTTTCTAAGAATATGTGAAGTGGATATAAGACATAACATGTGTAGAATTTGCAGCGCAGCGCCCCCACACCTTGATGCTCATTACAAGAATAGCATGTATAGTAATCTTTATTGAAGTAAATTAGGTTTTAATCGCCGTCATGCATGAATGCATAATATTTTTGCTATTTTTCACTTAATAATCCATCATGATAACATTACACAACTGAAATTGCACTTCAAAATATTCACATTGTCAATATTTTTGAGACCCCCCAAAATTTCACATTTCTCGTTTTCAGGGGAGCCCATGTCTTATTTAGGGGAGCCGAGCTCCCCCTAGCTCCCCCGTAGTTCGCACTATGGTTCTAGATCAAAAAATTGCTCAGCAGCAGCTCCATAAACCTGCTGTCAAGATGATCGCCACAATACAATGATTGACGAAACTAAATTAGATCGATACAATTAAAATACCAACAAAGCACTGGACACTGCCACTTTATTTCCCCTGACCATCTAAATCATTTGTGATTTCTTTGAAGAGAGTTGGCGATGTGAGGCTTCATGAGGTACACTGACCACTGGTAACTCGACTGGCAGCACAGTATGATAAAAATATATCAGACTGATATTGGGATGGAAACAATTAAGACCTTATGTAGAATTATTTGATAGGACTTGCACTTTGAAGTGGTTCTATTGAGCTTTTCTTTTTTTCTTTTTTGAAAGAAATTACTTTTATTTTGCAGGAGTGCATTTGATTGATATTGATCTAACAAGTACACTTATAATGTTACAAAATACTTATTTAAAATAAATGATAATCTTTTAGAATTTTTTATTTGTATTTTTTATCAGCAAATTGGCTCATTACACTGAAGCTTTGGTCTGAGAAACAGCATTTCTGTCAAAAAAGGAATAGCGATGTGTCTTTAGTCACAATGTATTGTTCAAGAGCTTCTGTAAGCATGTACGGTAACTCTTCAGATTCCTGGAAGCCTGATCCATAGGTGTGGAGTATTGTGTGATCTTTGATGGGTTGATGGTCAGTGTGTGTGGCTGAGAGGAAGACATTCGATCAATGAAGCTCTGAGATCTTCAACATGTCGAAATCCTAGCCCTCAGCTCCGAACACTCTTTATCAAACAGACTTTCATTCACTTGTTCACTCCATCCTTTCCTCTCCCTGCTCCACACTCACCATTCCGTTGTCTCTTAGGGATTTCTTTCATTTAATTCTGTGCTGCAGTAGTCCTGGGCTGAGTTTAAAGGGCTGGAATAACTGTTAGGACAGATCAATAGAGCCTGGCACCAACATCAGCTCTGTGGAGACAACACACACACACACACACACATACCACAGAAAGGAAACAACAATCTTTCATCAATACTACAGCATCTGACTGGAGACTCAAGGCAACTTCACCACCACCTCGGTCTCTAATTATGTCCTTCACCCTGTCCTTATGCTGAGTGATTTTTTTACCCACTGCTAGACATTTGGTATCTTAAAAACAATTTGACATCAGAAACAATGTAAATGATTTATCATGCAAAAACAAAACAACAAAGAACAACAACAAAAAATTTTATTAGTACATGTTTTGGCATTACTCTCAGGTTGTGGTACACGTCTTTTTACCGTGGAAATAAAATAAAATTAAATATCTGTTTTATTAGTACATACTTTAGCACTTATTCTTTCAAGTTGTGGTACATGTCCTTTTACGGTGAAAAAATAAATAATTATATGTTTAATTAGTACATATTTTTGGCAATTATACTCTCAGGTTGTGGTACACGTCTTTACACTGTGAAAATAAATACATGTATTATTACTATTATTATTATTATTATTTATTTTTTTGTAATCAGTACATACTTTAACAATTATAATTTCAGTATAATTCAAAAAATGTTCACTCTCAGGTTTTGGTACAGGTGTCTGTTTTTTTATTTATTTATTTTTTATAACTATTACATCACATCAAATAAAATATATACCTCAGCAATCATGCCCACCTTAAAGACATAGTACAAGTTTTTTTTTATTTACTTATGTATTTTATTTTTTATTTTATTTATTTTTTTGTACTCTGGAAATAAAATACAATTATTATATATAAAAAAATATTTAACAAAAGATAAAAGTTTATTGTTGTCATTATATATATATATATATATATATATATATATATATATATATATATATTTTTTTTTTTTTTTTTTTTTTTTTTTTTTTTTTTACTGACTGGGTAGTACACTCCAGAGCAAATACTCAATTTTCCCCTTTTGAATTCAGGCCATGAAGTGCAACCAGATGAGCTTTACACACATGCCACAAACAGCGAGAGTGTAGGAGGGAAACTAGAACAGCCAAATGGCTTCATCAATAGCACTGATGGCAGAAGGAAACTGAGAGCCCCATTGTCCGTAAACGTAATGCACATCACCTATTAATATCCCTTAACACATACTACAAGTCACACACAAACCACAATCACAACACACAACTCATATCGCACATGCTGATAACGGCTCCATATTGAATGACAAGCTAGAGAGCCACCTCATATCTCAGAGCACACCGAGAGATCCACGGCACTTAATGTGAAGTGTGTGTGTGTTATCCCATCTGGACGGATTTCTTTACCCGGGTTTCCCCTCCCTCCTACTCACATGAGGTTGTTTTCTTGTTGAGCGGCAAATCTTTCGGAAAAACGAATGGGACGGGAGAACTGAAGAAGTACGCTAATGGATTCATGAGGTCAGGCTGAAACAGCAGATCAAGACAAACACACGCAGACACAAAGCAAACCTCTGAGGAACAGTCGGACAATACAGGCAGCTCCACAATGACAGCGTTTCACTCTAGGCATCTGTCTAACAGAGCGAATGAACTTGATAGAGCGTTTGCTCTCAGAGACAGTGAGAGCTTCAACTGAAAGCTTCTGTCTGTGAGTGTGACAAACAGACTGTTAGATGACAGCATCACTAACAATTTGCAGAGTGGCTATTACGAGGCGTGACACTCCGCTGTTGATTAATGCAACCGTGAATGTCACTTTTTTTAACAGCACTGTTTTTTTGCACTGCGTATAATATTACTTTTGTCAATGTCTAAATTTAGTCAATATAAAATGCGGCTTTCCTTTTGTAGCCAGGTTTTATAATGAGAAACCCTATTTAGCTGTCTAACCCAGTCACGAAAGGGTTAACTTTCATTTTGTATCTTTGATGGACTTGTGAGTGAGCCAATGGGTGAATTTTATGAGGTACTGAACTGACCAATCAGCTGCCAGCTAGGCTCCGTTACAGTTACGCCTCTAGTTTTGTGTCACTGCACGTTCTTTTGGCGCTTGCATTTGAGCATAGAAGGCTGCGTTATCTGCTTGGTAAGATGAACGAAACAATATAAAGTTAATTAAACGAGTTCTGTAATCATTATCGATTATACTAACTATACCTTATTGTAATATAGAGTGTAAACGAAAGCTGTGCCTGAATCCACTGTTATCACGGAGCTAAAAGCAGTGAATTCCATTAAAATGGTGAGTTGTTTATCTGTCTGAGATCGCTAATATTCATGCTAACAGACCAGGCAAAGGTGCTCATTGTGTAAAGCTAAAAGTGTAAGGTGTAAAGCCTGCAGTGTGCATATGTTAATAAGGTAATTAGCCACAATAGGCTAGCGAAATACTGGTTAATGTGTTTGAAACCATAAAGAAATGTTAACTTTTCATACTGTTGATAAATAGTTAGTTTGTTAAATAATGATGTTAAAAATTGTAGATTTAATTGTGGTCACTGAAGCTTAAAGAGGTAATAATTTTTAGTGCATTCTTTCCACTGTTACCGGTGCAGAGGGGGATAAATAAGCACACTAACGCCTTAATGCCTCTAATTTAAAGTGATACAATTTGATTAATGTTTACATGCAATTTATGCAGTTTTATTCTTCATACTGTTAATGTTACTACCGTAAGGTTTCATAAAACTTGATTTTGAAATGTGTCTTTATGGAGGATGTAATTTATGTAAATTTAATTTTGATACTAGAGAGAAATTTATATGGTTTTGATACCTGAGAAGAAACATAAAAGCTGTTGTACAACGAGAGAAAGATTTTTATACTGCATTATAGGTGTACTGAAATATTATTTCATTTTATTTTGTAGAAGCCTGTAGCAGTCCATTTATTCACTGAATGGTAATTGAAAGAAATGATTTGGCCTTATTTATAGGTCAGGTTTTGGTAAAGAGTTGGAAACATCGTGCAGAGATCCTTTCCACGGAGTGATACAGATCCACACGTTCCAGACGTTCTCCCAGAGATTCATAGATTCCCAGTCCGGGTGGCTGGGTGGCGAGCCAACCGTGTTTGTGACTCTGACTTTAGACGAACTGCCTGGATCATCCTCTTCATCTTCGTTGTGGTAGGACAAAAACTAACTCAGAGTTAAAAAAAAGGCCCCAACGGTGAAACTGAACTTTTGTCAACCAAGGCAAAACGAACCGAGGACGAACTGAGCTCAACGATTCTGATACGAGAGGGTTTTGTTTTGTTTTTGTGCGCACTTTATTATTTTAGTTTGTTATTTTTCATAAATGTGTTTTGCTTGTATGTATGTTTCACCCTGTGAATTTAATACAGGTTTGTCTAAACTGTCATTCTGGTGTGGTATTCCTTTTTAATTGATCTTCAATTCTCAGGCTCTTAACAATTTAGCGTCTTCTGATTCTGGTCCAAATCGTATTTATGATAACCTCTATGACTACTTTAGACTATTAAATCTATGTACGTTATTACTACCTCGTAATAAGGGTTACATTATTGGCGAGCCAGCCAGGAGCCAGAGACATTGAATATCAATATTGAAAGAATACGCAAAATGGATTTCATACAGAAGTCAGGTGTTAAAATTCCAAATTCAGTGATCGTTAGTGGGGTAACACAGGTAGCAGATCAGGATGAGCAAGTCGTTGACTTCCTTAGGGAGTACGGTTCCATCGAAGTAGCCATTCTCGTTGATTCTAAATCAGAATTTTACCAAAACCTGATCATTGAGTTTTCGAGCGGTTCAGCTTTAGTGAACTTAGAGCCACTTTTGCCATTCACACACACAGTGCAGGGTGATCCATGTGCTAAATATGTTGTAAAAGCATTAAGCAGTGTGTACACTACGCAGATTGGCAGTAATGCTACAAAAACGTATCTAGCTGAGTTAAAGGGCTTAGCCAAGCTAAGTGGAAAAGACTATGGGGAGGTGTTGAAAGAGATGATGTCTCAGATTGGTGAAGATATTGAAGCTATGAAACCCGTAGGTATAGATGTCTCCCCTTCACATGTCGAGACCCCAGTTGTGACACTTCAACCCCCTACCCCTGAAGATCAACAGCCCCTAGTCTCACTTTTGAATGCCCCACGGGAAGGAAATCGCTTAAATGCCACTGATTCAGTCCTGTTCACTAATGGAGGGAAAGCTCCGTCCCTTTCAGTGAGTGACATAAACCCAGCAGAGATACAGAAGGTAGTGGTTGAGCATATTGTGAGGAGTGAAGGTGTTAGCCCACACTTGCAATCTCCTGTAAGGCTTCGTTCTTTTTCTGGAAAAGTTCCCAGACCCAGTAACGAAGCTGATTACGACACTTGGCGCTCACACATCGAACTGCTTTTAAATGATCCTAGCATGTCCCATCTTCAGATCTCAAGAAGAATACTCGAATGTCTACTTTCGCCTGCAGCAGATGTTGTCAAAGGGCTACGGCCTGGATCACCCCCCATCGCTTACCTGCAGCTCTTGGACTCAGCCTTTGGTACTGTTGAGGATGGGGAAGAACTTTTTGCACAGTTTATGAACACCCTTCAAGACCCGGGTGAGAAACCCTCCACTTATCTTCATCGATTGCAATTAGCATTGAACCTAGCTGTGAGAAGGGGTGGGGCTGCACCGGCCGATGTAGATAAACACCTACTCAAACAGTTCTGTAGAGGATGCTGGGACAATTCTCTACTTTCTTGCCTGCAACTTGAGCAGAAGAAAAGCAACCCCCCTTCATTTGCTGACCTCTTGCTGTTACTAAGAACAGAAGAAGACCGACAGTTAGCAAAAGCTAGTCGCATGAAAAAACACATTGGCACCACCAGGCAACGTGGCCAGCTTCAGCTCCAAAGTGCGTGGGCCTGTGCAGAGTCAAGAG
Organism: Carassius gibelio; assembly: GCF_023724105.1. NCBI lineage: Eukaryota > Metazoa > Chordata > Actinopteri > Cypriniformes > Cyprinidae > Carassius > Carassius gibelio. The sequence continues at coordinate 7,294,380 of NC_068371.1, read as the reverse complement.
AGAAGTCAGAGGTCAGTCTCAGTGTTATTGAGGATCTTGGTAGGCAAGTAGCCAGTTTACAAAGCCAATTAACCTATTTGATGGCACAGAAAAAGACAAAGGGGGCTGATAACAGGGGAGCAGCAGGGAAAAGTCCAGGCAGAGTACAAAAACTTGATCGTGTTGACACAGACATGCTAAAACAGACAAAGAAAAAGCAGACTAACAGACCCAGGCCTTGGTACTGCTTTAACTGTGGGGAGGATGGGCACATTGCCCCAGTTTGCACAGACAGGGCAAACTCTGCTTTAGTAGCTGAAAAGAAAAAAAAGTTAGAGGAGAAGCAGCAATTGTGGGACGCACAAAACAGTCTCAACTTACCTTTAAACGACTAGCAGTTCCTGTTGGGGGACAAACAGGGACTGAAGAGAGTCAACAACGTCCCTCAGACGTAAATGGTGAAGACAAGGCTGAAGTATGTGTTAATCTAAAACACTCAAGTAAGAACCACCATTTTAAACTCCCTAAGGGGTTGGTTGGTACCAAGAGTACAGCTAAAGTCCACATAAAGGGTGAAGAAGTCAGCTGCCTACTAGATACGGGTTCCCAAGTAACAACAGTCCCCCGGTCATTTTATGAACAGCACTTTCCAGAGCAGGATATTAAGCCACTACATGATCTCTTGGAGGTGGAAGGAGCGAATGGACAGTCCGTACCCTACTTGGGTTACATAGAAATGACTGTAACTTTTCCAAAAGAGTTTATTGGAGCGTCAATGGAGGTAAATACACTCGCTTTGGTTGTTCCTGACATTCGAGCCACTTCACAGTCTCTTGTGCTTATAGGCACCAATACACTGGATGTACTGTATGACATGTACTTCGAAGCCGGTTTGACACGCCATCAACCAATCCCACATGGCTATAGAGCAGTTCTTAAATGTCTTGAGCTTAGACAAAAACAGACCAACAACAGTCAACCCAGTGTAGTAACATTGCAAGGTAGAAGTTCTAAAGTCATTCCAGCGGGTGAAACTGTAGTAGTTGAGGGAGTTGCTTTAGCTTATTGTTTGCAGAATGAGAAGTTTGTAGTCATTGAGCAGCCATCATTACCCTCCTTGCCGGGTGGCTTGTTAGTAACCGCTAGCTTAGTCGACATTCCCCAGCAGCGGCCCTATAAGCTACCAGTAGTCATCAGTAATGAGTCTGACCATGATATAGTCATTCCTGCTAAATGTGCGATTGCAGAGATAAGTGCTTACCAGAGCATCTTGTTACAGGAGCACAGTGTAGTAAAACAATCAGAACCCCTCCCAAAATCACCAGAGGCTCAGTCAAACAATAAGCACAACTTAAACTTCAATTTCAGTGAGTCCCCAATTCCATCTGAATGGAGAGAACGCATCACTCAGCAGCTCAACAACATGCCCGACGTGTTTGCACAACATGACTTGGATTTTGGCAGAACGGATAAGGTGGCACACAACATAAAACTCTCAGATGAAACTCCTTTTAAACAGCGTGCAAGACCAATACACCCACAAGACATCGAAGCTGTTCGCAAACACATTCAGGAGCTTCTTGATGCAGGAGTCATCAGAGAGTCTGAGTCACCATTTTCGTCACCGATAGTAGTGGTCAGGAAAAAGAATGGCCAAGTCCGGTTGTGCATAGACTACAGGCGTCTGAATCTCCAGACCATAAAAGATGCATACTCTCTTCCAAAGCTGGAAGACACATTCTCAGCGCTCAGTGGTTCCCAGTGGTTCTCCGTCCTTGATTTAAAGTCTGGTTATTACCAAATCGAAGTTGAGGAAGCAGACAAACCCAAGACCGCATTCGTGTGTCCACTTGGGTTCTGGGAATTTAACCGAATGCCTCAGGGAGTGACTAATGCACCGAGCACATTCCAAAGACTAATGGAAAAGTGCATGGGGGACATGCATTTAAAGGATGTGCTAGTCTTTATTGACGACTTGATTGTGTTCTCAAAGACTCTAGAGGAGCATGAAGCAAGGCTGATGAAGGTGCTCACACGCCTCAGAGAGTTCGGGTTGAAATTATCACCTGAAAAGTGTGTCTTCTTCCAGACGTCAGTCCGTTATCTTGGGCATGTAGTTTCCAGGAATGGAGTCGAGACTGATCCAGAGAAGATTGCTGCTCTTAAGACTTGGCCAGTCCCAAAAAACCTGCGAGAGCTGAGATCTTTTCTTGGGTTTGCTGGGTACTATCGGAGGTTTGTTAAGGGCTACTCCAACATCGTTAAGCCCCTCCACAATCTAACCTCTGGTTACCCACCTTCTCACAGGAAATTAAAGTCAGATGAGAAAGCAGGTCAGTACCGCAACCCAAAGGAGGTCTTTGGGAGTCGCTGGACACCCGCTTGCCAGCAGGCATTTGACCTGGTGATTGAGAGCCTTACCTCCGCCCCTGTGTTAGGTTTTGCTGATCCCCAGAAGCCCTATGTACTCCACACCGATGCAAGCACCACTGGACTCGGTGCTGTTTTGTATCAGGAACAGGAGGGTCAGTGTCGAGTCATAGGCTATGCAAGCAGAGGGTTGTCAAGGAGTGAGAGCCGCTATCCAGCACACAAGTTGGAATTTTTAGCACTCAAGTGGTCAGTGACAGAAAAGTTCAGTGATTATCTCTACGGCAACCACTTCACCGTTGTTACTGACAGCAATCCGCTGACATACATACTGACCTCAGCAAAACTTGATGCGGCAAGCTATAGGTGGCTGGCAGCACTGTCCACTTTCTCATTCAAACTTCTCTATCGTCCAGGAAAGCAAAATGGCGATGCAGATGGACTGTCCCGCAGGCCTCATGGGGAGCTGGCTGATGATCTTAAATCTCAAAAAGAGAGAGAGCGCATAAGACAGTTTACTCAGGGTCACCTCTCTGATCCAGAAAATATAGATGCAGTAGATCAAGCTGTTGTGCAAGCAATCTGTGAGAGACAGCTCATTTACAGTGTCAGTACAGACGGTGTTGCCTTAGTTGAAACTCTTGCCATCTCACCTACTGCTGTGCCTGACAGTTATGGGCAAGAAGATGACCTTGGTGGGTTGCCAGTTATCCCCCACTTAACTGAGACAGAGCTTGTGAGTAAACAAAGAGCTGATCAGAGTATAAAGCATGTCATTTCCCAGATCGAGCAGGGAGAAAAACCACCCCCAACCTTGCGACATGAACTCACTGAGCTTCCACTGTTGTTGAGGGAGTTAAATCGCCTTGAACTCCGTAATAACATCTTGTACCGGAGGCGCCAAGTGGGCTCTCAGACCTTTTATCAGCTTGTACTCCCAGCTGAACTTCGTGACACAGTGTTGACCAGCCTACACAATCACATGGGTCATATGGGGGTTGATCGCACACTGGATCTTGTAAGGACCAGATTCTTTTGGCCAAAAATGGCATTGGATGTGGAGAGAAAAGTCAAAACATGTGGCAGGTGCGTAAGGAGGAAGGCGCTACCTGAGAGAGCTGCGCCTTTGGTCAACATTAACACCACCAGACCCCTTGAGCTCCTCTGTATGGACTTCCTCTCTCTTGAACCTGACAAAAGTGGGACCAAAGACATACTGGTGATTACAGATCACTTTACTAAGTTTGCGGTTGCCATACCAACACCTAACCAAAAGGCCCGCACAGTGGCAAAGTGTCTGTGGGAGAACTTTATGGTGAACTATGGAATGCCAGAAAAGTTACACAGTGATCAGGGACGTGATTTCGAGTCCCGCACGATAAAAGAACTCTGTCGAGTGGCCGGCATACATAAAGTAAGAACAACCCCATACCACCCTAGGGGCAACCCCGTTGAGCGATTTAATCGCACCCTACTAAACATGCTAGGTACTCTTGAAAGCCCAGAAAAATCTCGTTGGCGTGATTTTGTAAAACCTCTGGTCCACGCTTATAATTGCACCAGGAATGAGGTGACAGGATTCACACCATATGAACTGATGTTCGGACGTCAGCCTCGTCTGCCGGTTGATTTGGCGTTTGGATTGCCAGTGCAAGGGGGTCAGCAAACATCACACGCAGAGTATGTGCAAAACCTTAAGTCACGACTTGAAGACAGCTACAAGATAGCAATTGAAAATGCTGCAAAGATAGCACGCAAGAACAAAGTGAGGTATGACAGGCATGTGACTGCTTCGGACTTGGAAGCTGGAGACCGAGTATTGGTCAGAAACGTTCGCATTCGAGGAAAACATAAGATTTCAGACAAGTGGGAGTCAATTGTCCATGTGGTGGTGAGGAGAGCAGGTACCCTGCCCGTCTATACAGTCAAACCTGAAAATCAGGATGGTCCTTTGAGAACACTGCATAGGGACTTACTCCTTCCGTGTGGTTACTTGTCTACAGAGGTCAACAAGGCGCCTGACCAGCAGCCCACAAGACGCAGACCAGCAACCCGTGCAAATCCTACTGTGGATGAAAATAATTTCTCAGACGATGAAGATGAAATCATTCCTGCTTACTATTTCAGAGAACCCCAAAATGCTCAGTTTCCCACAGTCCATGACCGTCTAGTGCAGCCTGATCCACCTATGTCTACTGTGCAGGATAAACAGCATACTGAATCTCCAAGCAATTGTCCTGTTGAGAGTCCTGTAAATGCTCAAAATGTTGATTGCACTCCTGAGATTAACAAGCCACCTGATATGTCCAATGGTGCCTCAAACAGTCCTCACACACTTAATGACCCTAACTGTCACCACTACGACACTGAGGACCTACTTACCGAAAGAGTCATGCTTGATGAACAAGTGGATGAAATCGTTATGACCGAAAGTAACTTACCTGCTAGTAAAAACCCTGTGGAGGAACAAAACTTACCTGATGATGACATCCAAATTGAGCAGCTTCCAGTGTTCTCTGACATGTTAGAGAGTGGAAAGGAGATGAACCGTAAAGAACCAGAAGAGGAAATAAAGGATACAACAGTCAGGAGATCAGAGAGAAACCGTCAGCCGTCAAAGAGACTTGACTATACTGAACTCGGAAACCCCTTTGTCACAGTGGTTAAATCATTCTTTCAGGGGTTAACCACAGCTGTGGCTGACATCTTAAGTGAGGGTGAGAACTCATATCCTTCTGTCCTGTACCCTGAGATACAAACAGTTCAACCATTGCCATGTACAGGGACGTACATGAGTTCAAAGGGGGAGAGTGTAGCCAGGTTTTATAATGAGAAACCCTATTTAGCTGTCTAACCCAGTCACGAAAGGGTTAACTTTCATTTTGTATCTTTGATGGACTTGTGAGTGAGCCAATGGGTGAATTTTATGAGGTACTGAACTGACCAATCAGCTGCCAGCTAGGCTCCGTTACAGTTACGCCTCTAGTTTTGTGTCACTGCACGTTCTTTTGGCGCTTGCATTTGAGCATAGAAGGCTGCGTTATCTGCTTGGTAAGATGAACGAAACAATATAAAGTTAATTAAACGAGTTCTGTAATCATTATCGATTATACTAACTATACCTTATTGTAATATAGAGTGTAAACGAAAGCTGTGCCTGAATCCACTGTTATCACGGAGCTAAAAGCAGTGAATTCCATTAAAATGGTGAGTTGTTTATCTGTCTGAGATCGCTAATATTCATGCTAACAGACCAGGCAAAGGTGCTCATTGTGTAAAGCTAAAAGTGTAAGGTGTAAAGCCTGCAGTGTGCATATGTTAATAAGGTAATTAGCCACAATAGGCTAGCGAAATACTGGTTAATGTGTTTGAAACCATAAAGAAATGTTAACTTTTCATACTGTTGATAAATAGTTAGTTTGTTAAATAATGATGTTAAAAATTGTAGATTTAATTGTGGTCACTGAAGCTTAAAGAGGTAATAATTTTTAGTGCATTCTTTCCACTGTTACCGGTGCAGAGGGGGATAAATAAGCACACTAACGCCTTAATGCCTCTAATTTAAAGTGATACAATTTGATTAATGTTTACATGCAATTTATGCAGTTTTATTCTTCATACTGTTAATGTTACTACCGTAAGGTTTCATAAAACTTGATTTTGAAATGTGTCTTTATGGAGGATGTAATTTATGTAAATTTAATTTTGATACTAGAGAGAAATTTATATGGTTTTGATACCTGAGAAGAAACATAAAAGCTGTTGTACAACGAGAGAAAGATTTTTATACTGCATTATAGGTGTACTGAAATATTATTTCATTTTATTTTGTAGAAGCCTGTAGCAGTCCATTTATTCACTGAATGGTAATTGAAAGAAATGATTTGGCCTTATTTATAGGTCAGGTTTTGGTAAAGAGTTGGAAACATCGTGCAGAGATCCTTTCCACGGAGTGATACAGATCCACACGTTCCAGACGTTCTCCCAGAGATTCATAGATTCCCAGTCCGGGTGGCTGGGTGGCGAGCCAACCGTGTTTGTGACTCTGACTTTAGACGAACTGCCTGGATCATCCTCTTCATCTTCGTTGTGGTAGGACAAAAACTAACTCAGAGTTAAAAAAAAGGCCCCAACGGTGAAACTGAACTTTTGTCAACCAAGGCAAAACGAACCGAGGACGAACTGAGCTCAACGATTCTGATACGAGAGGGTTTTGTTTTGTTTTTGTGCGCACTTTATTATTTTAGTTTGTTATTTTTCATAAATGTGTTTTGCTTGTATGTATGTTTCACCCTGTGAATTTAATACAGGTTTGTCTAAACTGTCATTCTGGTGTGGTATTCCTTTTTAATTGATCTTCAATTCTCAGGCTCTTAACAATTTAGCGTCTTCTGATTCTGGTCCAAATCGTATTTATGATAACCTCTATGACTACTTTAGACTATTAAATCTATGTACGTTATTACTACCTCGTAATAAGGGTTACACTTTCTTTTGCTATCAGTCAGGTTGCACAGCATTAACTAACAACAAAATAGGGTTAATTCACCCAAAAATGAAAATTGTGTCATTATTTGCTTTCATCTGTGGAACACAAAAAGATATTTTGAGATTTTTAATTTAGTTTTATTTATTTATTTTATTATTATTATTATTGTCCATGACATTATTAGTATTACTATTATTGTTTTATATATAATTTTTTCTTCCACAGAAGTCATACATGTTTGGAACAACATGAGGGTAAGTAAATAATCTTTGATCTTTGGGTGAACTATCCCTTTAACCCTATAAAGCCTACAGTATTATATTTGATATGCAAGGCTCTAAATTATCAACTAAATCCAAATAATTTATATAACACACGCACACACGAAACGCAAGAAAATTATTATTATTATTACTTTACAGGATTAAGCACTGTTTTACACTGTTTGCATATCAATTCCCAATAGATAAAGTCAGGTCTCGACCTATACTTTTTCTCATTTGACTTGGAAATATGTCATACAAAATAAGTAAAATTAGCTGTGAATCCATCGTCCGTTCACTTTTTTTAATCATCTAACTAGTTCATCTATTTTATTTTATTTTTTTTATTTTTTTCGCTTTAATCAGCAATTTGTCCTGTAAACTGTCCTAAGTCTGAGAGAAAGATTATTTGAAAACATTACTCTCCTTATGATCTCCAGCAGGTGTGCAGTAATTATAACACACTATATTTGCAGCTACCCTACTGCAATTTTATTGCAATCAACAAAAATGAAACTTTGTGTTTTTTTCCCTCTCCAAAGCATCCCAGAATCTGCTGTCTCCATGGGAACAATCTCACAGTGCATACCTTTCTGCTTTTCGATACTCTCTCTCTCTCTCTCTCTCTCTCTCTCTCTCTCTGTTTCTTACCACGGTATCATGAAGACTCACTACGTAGTCCCTCTCCCTCATATCTCCTCCTTTTCTGTCCTTTTTTCCTTCCTGATTTAATGATCTGACCAATTAGGGCTGTAGTATCTCAAGGATGCTTGGCAGGGTCGTAATTGGAAGAGCTCAGAGTTTCTTTTTAATCATTAGCTTTAAGAAACTGTCTGTGCATTTACAATTAATCCTTTCAGAGAGGAAGACAGCAGCAGAGGTAGAGAGGAAGAGGTTGGCTGGCGCTACATGCACTGAATGAATCTCTGGTGCTCCTGTAGTACAGTCCATACTAAAGTCCCACATCTGAGCTCAAATGTAGGACATTACTGCCACCTAATGCCAAGGAGTGGAACTAAGACCAATGGGAGTAAGGAAACTTTGTGGTTAAGGATCTAGTAGCCAGAGAATAGAGGACAAATTAGCCTTTTTTTATGGACAGCGCTAATAGTGGTGAACCAATTTATGAAAAATGAATTCAATTAGCAACAGATGACAAATGCAAAGAGCTGTTATAATGTCATGCAGGACGACACCATAGAGACATACAAAGCCTGTGATTTTTTATTTCTAAAAGCAGGAACATGTTGAGGACATTTATACAGAAATTACAGTAGCACACATCGCAGAGATGTTGCAGCCCAGATATAATGGCAACATACAGTAGGTACGCATGACTTTAAAGCTGATTGATACAATCCAGACATCCTCAAAACAGGGCACCATTCAGAATTAAACCATGATGCTTCAATTTCCCAAGACAAACTCGAAATGCTGGCTTGTCAGGCTTATTTGAAAAAATGAAAATAAATAATAATAATATAATAATAAAAGCGGGATTAACATAGTATACAAGAGTGTCCCATTTATCATGTTATGCTTCAGATGGATGCTCACTGCATTAGTGTGACTAGTACCTAATAGCTTTTTCAAAATTATGCCAAGTGTAGAGCGGGATGAGGACCGCAAGGGCAGAGGATGGCATTTGGAACAGGGCCTTTGCCTGTAACTGTCACAGAGATTTACTACAGACAAACAAAACAGCACGACAAGGGGGAAATCGCTTCATTTCCTATGTTGTAGAACTTTAGCAAAGGTGAGCGCTACAGAGCTGCCAAAAACAGCTTGCCTCCGTTTACACACTTTCACAGTCGTGTTTTTGTTTCAGGCTGTTTTCGCAAAAAGCAATCTCTGATAACGATCCACACTTGGAAATCATTTCGGTACAAAAAGAAATGACAAGCCCCTGGCATTTCTCAAAAAAACAGAAAAACATTTGTACTAAATGCATTCTGAAAGCTACATTCATTAGTTTCTGCCCTTATTTTACTTGCAAATGAGATTCCAGTCTAAATCTAAATGGCCATGTCATTATTTGACTGTTTGATCAATTTAATATATCTATATATATATATATTTTTTTCTCTTTTTGACATCTTAAGTATTCACGTCGGTTGTGAGTCAGCGACGTAAACACATAAGGATTATTAGTATACTGTGAGCAGTGCTTTCCCTTGCCCAGACTCCTCAGGTCCATCTGCCCACTGCTGTCCATCATCACACTGCTGCCTGAAGCCACAATTATGACTATTGTGGTTAATAAATTCAAGCACTGAATAAGAAATGTACAATGAGACGAGACATATGCGATCCCGCGGCATGTTGTATTCATGAGCTCCATGACCCCTGATGAACGGCAGCTGAAACGCTGCCTGAAAGGTCATTAAGCACAAAAGATTTGCTTCTGTAAAACTGGAGGATTATTGACTTGGCTAGATGATGTCTAGTGTTAAAACTAAACTACCTAACTGCACTTTTTAGACTTTCTACAAATGCATTTTGATTGTATTATTACATTTATTTATTACATTTACATTTACTATCAGACTAAGATTTTTTTTTATTACACAACATAATTTTTTTTACACTTTATTAACAGCTCAAAAACAAACATAATGAATGATGGGATGCGCTTAGCCTCAGATACTGCTCTAAAGTGTGGAATTACTGTTCAGGCACAGCTCTTCTCACACTCTAATCAACACAACAGTCCTCAATCTTTGTCTTTATGTCTTCAGCTTTCAGTTGGTAGTCTAAATAGCACCCTATTGTCTTCAATTCCATTTTGATCTTATTATAGGAACTGAAATGTCTTAAATAAGCTCTTCAACCCTAAATGGCTTAGCGAGTCTTCTGTCTGGTGGACAATTAGTAGGGCAAAACAGCCCACACCACAGAGAGACAATAAACCAAGTAAGTGAATTCAATCTCATGACACAAAATGAAGCTAAACTCTTAGGTGTTGAGTTCAGCGGGGAGACAGCGGATGTCCTAATTAAATTGACACCCCATCTAAATTATCTGTGCGGGGAGGGATTGAATCATCGTAACGGCGCACACAAACTAGCACGTCTCCACAGGTGCTGAGGGACTACACTAGCAGGTGTCGTCTCTGCGGACTGAACATACAGAGAACATGAGGCCAGAACTCAGATGTGGATTTGCTAATGAGGGTTTTATGTCTCAGGTGTGCAGACCACCTACATTTATATTAGACATCAACTGGAAAGAGAACAAATAGTGTTCTATGAATACAGTTCAAAACTATGAACTAAACGACAAACCGCATTAAGACATAATCAGGGATATATATCTAACATCTTACTGGTTAATCACTTTTACATTTTACAAATCAACACAGAAAGCAAACCTATTCATACAGGCATGTAAAGGGGGGTAAAAAGACACAAGCAGCATTCTACAGGTACGTTGTTGTCTAATGAAAGTTCTCTACGGCATTACTCCAATGGAAAAAAAATGGTGGTTGGTCTGGGAAAAATTAAATAATATTAAAAAAACGAACCACACTGGATATTTAAGGTCAAGTTTAGCGCATGCATTGTGTGTAAGGTATACTGTGAATTTAAACAGATTTAGTAGGAAAGTTTGGTGTTCAGTGCATCACTGCTATTTTAGTATCATTGATCCAGCATTGAAATATTAATATTTCTAATTCTACTTTATTTTATTATTATTGCTGTTTTCTTTTAATTTAATTTGGTTAAATCTGATGTGCATTTTTCCGTCATTATATATATATATATATATATATATATATATATATATATATATATATATATATATATATATATATATATGTATATATATATATATATATATATATATATATATATATATATATACAGTGTTGGGAAGGTTACTTTGGAAATGTAATAGGTTACAGATTACAAGTTACCCTGTTTAAAATGTAATAGTAGTGTAACTTTTTCAATTACTTTATTAAAGTAATGTAACTAATTACTCTTGAGTACTTTTTGATTACTTAGAATAAAAGCATATATATCAACTCAAATACAGTTATCTAATAAGCATGTGTCATATGTTGTTTAATAAACTCCTGAAACATTGGTGTTTTTTTTTTTTTAAACTGCTGTCTCTTTATATATGATATGATGATAGTTTTCTCAAAATAAGTAAAATGCATGAAGTGACAGAGCAGTTCTAGAAATTATGTGTATGTGCTCGTGTACTCATATATGGAGACGGCAGAGGTTGAAAACACTGCGAGCTTCTGTAGGCCTATGTGTAGTAAATGAAACTGCATGTCTTTGCCATTAATTTACAGGAGGGGCAGACTGGGAAAAAATATCAGAATGTAAAATTCAAACTCATACAAACAAATTCATGGACAATACTTTTTTTTGTATGGACCTGACATAAAAAAGGTTTAAATCTTTAATATGGGGACATGTCAAATAATTAAAAGTTCTCTCCTGAACGGCACCTTCACTTCCATTTTTCTCTTCAGTCTCATTATTTTGCCCCCTTATCCATCTTAATACTCAAGATTGAACAAAACTGTACTTTACAATACAATACTCTACAATACTACAATATATTTATAGAAAAATCCTAATACTGTACACGAGTCATGTTTTTCCCTTTCAAAAATTTACCATGCTTTTATTAGCCTATATAAAAGTACAATAACCTTGTATGGTTTTTTGTTTTGCAAATGGATTCGTATTTATTTTTAAATAAATAAATTTGTAAAATAATTTTAAATTTTTGGTTACCACAGTTAAACAATAATAACCATTTTCACTGGATTTATAGTAAAATAATAAAATGTAAATTTTCACAAGGGTTGTGTCAAAAAAGCATCTTTACAGATGAAACTGACCTGAAACCCTGAACAGTAGTTCTGCTTCTCTGCTCCAGCTGTGCGCTTCCACAGTCTACTCTTTTATCTCTCTTTCGCATTGATTACTCGGAGTCTGATCCAAACCGTTTGGCGGAGGCGCGGAGAGCGCGCGAGTCACGACTAACAGATTTATTAGAGATTTAATTATCAAATGGCGGATTCGCAAATAATCGCTTTAGTACATTCGGCAGGCAATTATACAATAATGATATTAAAATATTGGGACAAGTTGAGGAAAACTGAGGAAGTTGGCAGGCCACCGGGAATTGTCCCGGTTCTCCCGGTGTCCAGTCCGCGCGTGATTTCAACTGACACGCAGAACGTGCAGGAGTCATATATTGCATTTTGGGGGCTTGATATTCACAGACACCAGTCCATGTCATGTTTTGATTCAAGTGTACTGACCTACTTTTGATTTAGTCATCCAAAATGTGGCATAATCCGTCCGCGTTAGGCATTCCATTTTTCTGACTGGATTCTACGAACCAGACTGTGTTTCCGCATCCCGGAAATTATTAGGGCGTATGTCTTAGAATAGTCAGTGCAATTTGGGAAAGAAATCAGTTAAATCTGTATGTGGATGTGTGTAAATATTCAAATGTAATCCCCTTTGTAATCGTTAAAAAATTCATAAGTAACTGTAATTTAATTACTCAATGTAAATTACAGTTACATTAATTTTGCAATTAAATTACGTAACGCCGTTACATGTAACTAGTTACTCCCCAACACTGTATATATATATGTATATATATATATATATATATATATATATATATATATATATATATATATATATATATATATATATATATATATATATATATATATATATATATACACACACACACATATATTATAAAGGTCTATATAGTTTTTATTCATTGTTATTTATTAGTATTAGTTCATTTAGTTGTAGTTATTTTAGAAATTCAAGTTAAACTAAAGTGAAAAATGTACTGTTTTAGTTTTAGTTAACAATAATAAACATGGCATGCATACAGAAAATGTACATACTACAGTACATACTTTCATATATGCCCATATTTGCATACATAACGAAAGATTATACTCACCTTACATCTACATGCACAACACCCACCTTAACTTAATTTTTATTATTTACTGCTACATTTTCCCCAAATTACTCTCTATATATTTAGGCTTCTATTATTTGCTTTTATGTCCTTTGTTTTACTTTATTTTCTTTTTACACTGCTTCAGTATGCTTTACCAGTTCAAATGCACTATTATTTATCCCTCCAATAAAGCAATTTAAACTGAAACAGGAAATGGAATTTGTGTGCTCTTTTGAAACAAGTCACCATTTTACACCAACAAGTAGAAATTTCTCTCTGTTTATAGTATCTTTAGATAAAGTATTGCTGAGTGTGAACAGCAGAGACAGGACTGTTATTAAGACCTGCCTGCTTTTATTAGTGGCTCGGGAGGCACACATGGGACAGGTTATAGCCAACCTGAATGGCTGTGATAAATTTAGGCCTGAGCACAGGAGACAGATTCAATTCAGTCAAGGCCCAGTCGATGGCTCTGTATTAAACGACAATGGAAGAGAAGGATAAAAAAGAATGTCACCAATATGGTTATTAAATGGACTCAGTCTCTGTGAACAACTCAGACAGTTAGCATATACTGATAATGGGACAGAGGAGAGAGATGATGGGATAAAGTGGGAGAGATGAGTAGAGAAAGGGATGAGAAATAAAATGTTGAAGAGAAAGGAAAGAGAGGATAGTGCAGAACCTAAAAACAATGCCAGAACCATGACAGAATCAAAATCAGAGGGAGCTTTATTACCAAGTTCTGTATGTTTAAACACATGGGGCCCGTTTCACTAAGGAGGTTCAACCAACTCTGGGTTTTAACTTGAACTCTGAGTTGACTTACCCTGAGATGGGAAACTCTTGAGTTTTCGGTTACAGAATAGCTGAAATGAGTTGGTTTAATCAACTCTAAATTGACTGACTCTGAGTTAAGCGTGTGCACCACAAATATAAAAAGCCATTATCAATGGAGCACTGATATTACGAGTCACCATGGCAACAGCTCCCGCCAAAAAGCCGTCTGCATACTTCAGACTCAATACAAATGTAATTCTTATCACTGTTATAATATCACAGGTGGAAACTAGAAGAACGTTAGATTGATGAACTAATAGCTAATCATTTTATGGTATCTCATGGCAAAAAGTATATATAAACTAATATTATTAATAATAATATTTTGAGTGCAATTTTCTTATTTTACAAATGATCTGCCATTTATACAGTACAGACCAAAAGTTTGGACACACCTTTTCATTCAAAGAGTTTTCTTTATTTTCATGACTATGTCATGAGTCATACTGAAGGCATCAAGAGCTATTTGACCAAGAAGGAGAGTGATGGGGTGCTGCGCCAGATGACCTGGCCTCCACAGTCACCGGACCTGAACCCAATCCAGATGGTTTAGGGGTGAGCTGGACCACAGACAGAAGGCAAAAGGACCAACAAGTGCTAAGCATCTCTCGGGGAACTCCATCAAGACTGTTGGAAGACCATTTCAGGTGACTACCTCTTGAAGCTCATCAAGAGAATGCCAAGAGTGTACAAAGCAGTAATCAAAGCAAAAGGTGGCTACTTTGAAGAACCTACAATATGACATATTTTCATTTTTTTCACACTTTTTTGTTATGTATATAATTCCATATATAAAACCACATGTGTTAATTCATAGTTTTGATGCCTTCAGTGTGAATCTACAATTTTCATAGCCATGAAAATAAAGAAAACTCTTTGAATGAGAAGGCGTGTCCAAACTTTTGGTCTGTACTGTACTATATATACAGTACAGACCAAAAGTTTGGACACACCTTCTCATTCAAAGAGTTTTCTTTATTTTCATGCCTATGAAAATTATAGATTCACACTGAACATGGTTTTAAATTTTTTTATTCCTGCAGTTGCTCTGAGGCTTGCTTCTGCAGTGCTTGCTTGGCTCCATAATTGCTGCTTGCAGCTATATTTTATTATTATTATTATTTTACATTTTATTATTTCAATCACACTGTCATGTGTTTAGGTCTCATCTTTTCTTAGGTTCACTTAAAGTGGGAACTAAATGTCTTTTCCAACTTGAAATATACAATCACACATTGTTTATTACACAGAATCTGTACCAATATCATGGACCCTAAGCATCACTTGGCCACTGAGGGTAGTTTGGACTCCTCCTTAATGTATCCTGTAAATGTTCTCATACACTTAATAAAGGTGCTTTACGATGCCATAGAATAACCTGTTTTGACTAAATGGTTTCATAAAGAACATTTCACATCTGAAGAACTGTTCTTTAGAGAAATTGTTGTTTAAGGTGAAAGAAGGTTCTTCAGATTATAAAAAGGTCAGAAAGAGATGGTTCTTATATATATGCAAGTAAACATATATCTAATGAACACAGTAATTCAGGTTGTTTTTCACATGTTGTATGGACTATTTAGTTATACTTTTGCTTTTTTTGCCCTCAAAATTCTCCTTTTGTGGTCCAAATAAGAAAGAATGGTATATGGCATTAGAACAAGACCAGTTTAACTAAACGATGGCTATATTTTATCTTTGGGGTGAATTAATTAACTTTAACCAATAACCTTTGAAATAATAGCAAAACTGTGGGGAGAAAAAAAATACAGAAATCAAAATACAGAAAAATATAAATATTATTAAATTAATAGTTACTAATTTCATTTTTTTTTCTTCTGTGATTCATAATTTAAATTGGTAGACAACATTCAATGAGGACTTATTACAGGAATAATAATAATAACTTTGTTGCTTTAAATTGTACATCAGTATTAGCACTAATAATGTTTATAATAATAATAATAATAATAATAATAATAATAATAATAATAATAATAATAATAATAATATAGTATGCTTATGCTTATATGCTTATGCTGATTATAATTTTTATGGTTAAATAATAAACATTTCATTTCTGTAATATCTTGTAGTTAAAACATTTTAGCCTTTCCGTGATTTATTATTTAGACTCTGCTAAGCATAATTATTGTTTTGTGGGATTGGCAACAATGTCACTAGAGCATTCGTGCCAGTAAACCATTAATATAATAATAGCTGAATGTGGAATCTTCACTCACTGGTGGAGTGCTGCGAGGAGAGCTGCATGCAGAGATTGAAAAATAGAGACAGAATGAAGAAGATGAAGTGAGTCCAAATGATTGCCTGTTGTCACATAGACACAGACCCTGATGGACTAATCATACAGCCTATGACAGTGGCATAAACACACACACACACACACTTCAGTCCTGCTATGTTGTCTATAAGTCATAGACATCAGACAGAAGGTTATTATCTGTCTCGCTCACAGTCTACTGTCATTCCTTGTGTATACCTGGACGAAAAGCTCCAGGATTCAACTAATGACCACGACACATGGAGGAAAGACAAAACACACTGACATGTCTGATCATGCCTGAATCCTTACTTGACCTTTTGTGTTCAACTTGTAGAGCAACTTAAAACTTTCCTCTCGAACTTTGAGGTGTTCTACAAAACATTAGACTCAACTCCCCTTAGTTACTGTTGCTAGGTCTGAAGGAACATACCATAGGACTGTGTCTTTATTTATTTCTTTATTTTTAAATTAGCTTATTAATTGGTAAAATATCATCAGTCATAAAAAAAAGACAAAGAAAAGGTTGAATGAATTTCAAAAAAAAAAAGCATTAAACATTTAATTTAAGACAAACCATTTTCTTTTACAGAAAAAAACTACATAATTACAATAGAAAATTTATAAAATGTAATTAACCGCAAATCAATCAAATGTGTGAAGATTCAAATAAGTTGATAACTTACTGTTATGCATATTAAAGGTCCCATGACATGGATTATTTCCTATATAAATGCTTTTTAATTTTCCTTAGGTGTACTTATATTGTTAGTGTGATTTTTACATTTAAAATTTAGAAATAAAAAGCATTTTTATATCCTGATATTAGCCCTCTGGCTTGAATGCTCTGTTTGAAGGGGCGTGTCTGCTGTGAGACTCCAAGTAAACGACAACTGTTGTGATTGGCTGACATCTTTGCATTCGAAATGCACAATTTAAATAACAGATTTGTTTCATGCTACTAAGAGAAACAACGTGAAATTGATCGTTTGGTCACTGGCTTGATTCACTGATGCATAAACAGTATTAAACGATTTAGAAAGAAAGTCTGTGTGAACTTGAATGATTAGCTACACATCAGAAACCACTGATCACAGATCAGGCATTAATGAACACTGTTACTCACGGTTTGTGGCGGTGCTGTCGAATCCATATCGTAAAAGTCTGTTTGTAACGCCTGTGCTGACACTGCGACTGAATTATATGTAAATATTTGGGCGGGCAAAGCAGAGAAAGGGGAGGTAACATTTCTACTTATAACGTCACAAGGAGGAGATTCAAGATCAGCCTGGTTGAGCTTCCATTTTCGCAAAGGCAGAGAAAGCTAACAAAATCTCGATTTACACCGATTAAAATTTCTAGAAACTTGGGGACCATATACAGGCTAGGGGAACTCATATTAATGTTAAAAAAAAACTCTGAAAGTTAAATTTTCATATCATAGGACCTTAAAAGTTCATAAGTGCACTGCTGCTTTGTTTATAGTAGTACCCAAGGAAACACTTTAAGCGCCACCTGCTGGCAGAGAGTGAATCTTCATCTCATTCAGCTCGTCTGCTGTTTCATGAGATATTTTTATGTATAGTTTCACAAAAAAAGATTAAAAGCTAAACATGTATGCAGCATCTTTGTTTGGATCATGATTAAAATGCAGTGGTTCCCTCTAATTTTAAATGGAAAGAGCACAGACAAAGCCTTATTTTGTTTAGATGAAGAGATTTATTTGTGCTCTCATTTGATTTGGGGCTTGTTTTAAAATTTCAATTTAGTTTTGTTATTTATATTTACATTATATTTAAATTTTGTCATTTAGTAGATGTTTTTATCCAAAGCGACTTACAAATGGGGACTTATGTAAGCAATAAAAACCAACAAAAGAGCAATGATGATGCAAGTGCTATATTAGTATGTATATTATAAAAGTATTATATTTCAATTTCACAAAGAAACATGCAGAATTTTTTTCCAAGCAATAATAAAAATACATGTTTAATTTATATTTTTTCTTAAATTTTGTCTAATTTTGTAGAAAAGCTAATCGTGAAATCAAAATAGTGAATTGAAACGAATTGTTATTGAAAGAATGGTCTACTCTGAACATTTACTGAACAATTTCAAACACAATTAGTAATCAAGATTTTATCCTACACTAATTAGTGTTAAATGTATATATGTATAATGTATATTTAATGTATATTAATTTTAATGTATATTTGCTGACCATGTGGTTTCTAAAATCATACTGCATTTGTGCTAGGAAATATAAGAGGAAGTATAGCAGCAGGTTATCAGTGAGCTTGGGCCAGCTCTCCTCGTTTATGAAATTGCTATATTTTCCAGCTTGTACATTGGTTTGCATTGGTTATGGTTTGTGGTGGCAATTATTACTTCCTGTTCTGATGCTATAAACAGCACAAACCCCTAAACAGATTTAAAATCACCATCTTGAGAAAAATAAATCTAGTAGATTATAAGCAGTGGAGTGTATAAAATGTCAGTAATGTTAAAAGTAGAAGAATATAAAAAGCCACTGCATAAACCTGTTGAGCATTCAATAAAATGACCTATAAAGCCATATAATGCCTGAAACGGTCACTGTATTTTTATGGTCAAGCTTTGGAATCACCACTTCCAAGGAAAACAATTAAATTAAATTAAATTAAACTTCCCCAATCTCATTCTCTACCTTCCCATCTCTCTTTCCCTGTTTTTCACGCTCTCTCTCTCTGTTGATATCAGGTCCACAAGGTGATGATCTGTTTCCAGCTCTTGCCAGACAGGAGTCTCCAAGAGGATATTCCTCTCATTACACACACACACAGTGCAGATGCAGACACACAACACTCGACATCACTAGAACTCTCCCCAGGAGAACCTGAGAAAAAGGAGAGCAGATAACTGCTATTACTGAGACGAATGAGGGAGGGCAAGGACAACAGAAAGGGTGAGTAAACAACAAAAAAATATAAGAAATTAAAAACTATTTTTTTTTTAGAAGCTAAAAAAATAAACTATTAGTTGTTCCTTACTTTTTTTATATACGGAAAAAAAGAAAAAATGTTTTTACTCAATTACAGTGAATGTGAGCAAAGCTTTCAGGGTAAAAAAAAAAAAAACAAACAAATTAAAAACCCCATTAAGTAGAGGTCCATAAAACTCTTGCACTATTTTCCAAGTCATCTGAAACCAAAGCTTTTTGGAGAAACGGAGTAAAACTTATCTTCCACTCCAGTAAACGTAATTGCTACAACCAGATGACTGGGTCATCAATCAGAGAACCTGATCAGTCCAATTCATGAACAAATCCTTCAGACAACAGATCTGGCATCAAATAACTATTTCTGAATCACATGTTTCTACTTCTCTTATCAAAAGGAGTACTAGTGTTTGAATAAAGACACATTTTAACAGGTTATTCTAGTAGTTAACAGGCTACTGTAATTAAACTAATTTTATTTTCATTTTAATGTGATTTTGCATCCATTTATAACCTTGGAAGCTCCGCTCCCTTTAGTAACTGCATGGAGCGATTGATACATTATGAAAACATACAAGTTTAGAAGGGCATGAGGATGAGTGAAGGATAACTGAATTAAAAAATTTGGGGCAATTATTCCTTTAAATAAGACAGAATAATCATAAATCGGACTGATAGGGTACTGGAAAGACAATGAAACACATGGTGAGTGTGAAAAGACTGACAGAGAGAGAAAGAAAGAGGCAGAAAAAGAGAGCAAACAGAATTGCCCTCATCGTTCAGTTCTTGGCAGTACATTCCCTCAGGTTACAAGAAAGCCAGAGAAGAGAGGCAAACAGAGACTCACAGACACTAAAGCTAATATAATGTTTTGCTTTCTTTTGTTTTCATTGTCTGACATGTTTCCCTTCCCCATTGTTTTATTCCTAATCTGAACAGGAGCTGCACTTTTGACAGACATTGATTTTTGGAAGAACAGACAGAAGAGATGCACTGTAGGAATGCAGCCAGGAAAGCGAGGGAGGAATGGGATATGGGAGACAAGAGAGAGAGGGACAGATTTAGTTTGGTAAAAGCAAGGTGAATCATCCAGAAGTGGAGGATCGTTAATGCTAAGCACTGCCGTATAAACACAAGAATCAGAAATAGGTCAAAACTGAGATGAAAGGTCAAAACAGGTCACCTCTATTTATTCTTAAGTGACTAGAAAAGGCATTTTGGGCTTCAAAATTGTTGCAGAAAAGAGATCTTCAAGGCGAAGAAGCATATCATATCACATTTTTAGATATGCATAATGATTATTTTAACAACTTTTAAATATTGATGTACAAAGTTTTATATTTGCAGTAAAATGTTATATGCAACATACATTTGAATTTAGAGGGATCATAAAACATTTAGCAAAATTTAGCTCCTTAACTGAAGCTTTGATTGAAGTTAAGCCAATACTTTATTTTTGTTCAGACCATATTTTCTTGTTCAAATGAGAAATTTAAAAAAGTTATAATTGGTAGACCCCTGCTGTACTACTGCAGACAGAGTGTTGAAAACCCCCTAAGCCGGTGGTTGCCAACCCTTCGATCTAGAGCTGTAGTCAAGTCCGGCTTTGTCGAGTCCAAGTCAAGTCCAAGTCCAGGACTAGTCGAGACCGAGTCAAGACCGAGTCCAAAGAGGTTCGAGTCCAAGTCAAGTCCAAGTCCAAACGTTTCGAGTCCAAGTCCAAGACCGAGTCCAAATGAAAGAAAAAAGGGTCCTCTTCAAGACCACATACTTAACTACTGATAATGTTTGTGATGCGAGAGAAAGCATATCTCCTATTCTAAGAAAATCATTTTACATTATTATTTGTAATGATCAAAAAGCATGTGCAAAGTAACAACTCTGTAGGACAGGGGTCTCCAAACTACATCCTGGATGGCCAATGTCCTGAAAAGTTTAGCTCCAACTGGCCTTAAAACACCTGGAAGATTAGTGTGTCTAGTAAGAGCTTGATTAGGTTCAAGTGTGTATAATTAGGGTTAAAGCTAACAGGGGCATTAAACAAGATCCTGGGCCCTATGCATAGGCAGTCCTGATGGGCCCCCATGGCCCCCACCCATGAAAATATCCAGGAAAAAATATATATATTTTAGATTCATACTTTTCAAGGGCCCTCTCTTTTCTTTGGGGCCTTGCTAATGAGTACTGGTTTTACCCCCAGTCCGACCCTGGAAGCTAAACTTGGATAAACAAACAAAGTTTGGAACTTTAAGGTCAAATAATTTTTATGTACTTTATTTTTTGTTGACATTATATCTGTGGTCAAAAATGTATATGACTATGCCTAATTGGCCCAGTGCACAGACACACGCAAAGCTCGGGATATGACAAATGCGCACAGCAAGGCTGGAATGGATACGTTTGGCTCTACTGGACATGCGCACATAAATACAGCGACATTTTTGTCATACTGTGCTTGTGCTTGCATAGACTAGTCGAGCTCTGTCGGAAACAATCGACTACTCCAGCATGCATTAACCATAATGCATACAAAGTGTTTGCAAGTACGACGTGAATTTTAGAATTACAATATTGCGTGAAGCTGTTACTATATGACCTTATCTATGTTGCATGTAAAAATAAAATATGTAATGTAATAATTAGGGTTGTGCCTGAAGCCGAATACCTTATTCGGAATGGCATGGATAATGGCTTAAAAAACGAATAACGCTCAAGGAATAATTCTGCCTGAATACTCGGCTGAAGCTGACACAGTCTGGTGTTTGCTAGATAACAGGTGAGCCAGGGAATCAGCTCCAGAAGTGAATGAATGTAAATTTTGAGTGAAAAGATCGCAAATCAAACACCGCATTGTTGTCGCCTCTCTGTGCATCTCTCAGAAATCAGAGCGTTGCAAGAGTAATTTTACCTATAATAATACATCATAGCTACACGTTATATTATTTGTATATATTTAAAAGGCAAATATTGAAAGCTTAGGCTACCATGATACGAATGAATGGAATAAGCACAGCGCGCTCACTAATCAAACAGCCGCGCTGCGCGTCTCAGTCTCTCAAAAACCAAATCAGTTCTCTCTCAAGAGTAGGCTAATGATCAGCTTAGATACGGATACATTGTCTACTTGTCCTACATGTTTGCATCTTTACCTTTTGCTGGTTTGCGCGGAACACACACATCTGTTTAGTGAAGTTCATTAACATTAAGACTCGCTTAAAGTGTTCTGCGTAATGAGAATGTGTGCATTGAATGGATTCAGTCGTGTTCAAATGATCACTAAACGTTTGTCATGACGTCTCTCTGCTTGCATGATAAATATTATTTTAGAAATTAATAATTATTTCAGTTTAACACGACATACTTGTTCAGTGATAACTACGAAAAAATATATAAAAAGTCATAACAGTCTTATCAAGTAACTGTACGATGTTGTATCCGAATGCAGATAGGAAAAATTTTGTGATTGTTACAGATACAAATACTGGCTGTTACATGAAAATGTAAATATGTAATGTCATATATAAAGTATTTAAAATTTACATATGTAATTGTTGCATAAGGCTATACATTAATACGCGTTTATTGATTAAAAAAAAGGCTATCTAGGTGTAGACGTAAATAAAACACAATCTAACAGGTAGAAAATTAAATTAGAAACATCTAAACTTTTCAGGTCGCAGTAAGT
This sequence comes from Carassius gibelio, assembly GCF_023724105.1. Taxonomy (NCBI): domain Eukaryota; kingdom Metazoa; phylum Chordata; class Actinopteri; order Cypriniformes; family Cyprinidae; genus Carassius; species Carassius gibelio. The sequence goes on along the minus strand of NC_068371.1, from coordinate 7,271,535 downwards.
GCACCGCTGGTCATGCACATCCTTTCCCGGAACAATACTGAAAGCTAAGGCAAGATGGAGAAACAGATGATCATAGTTGTACAAGGATAGCCATTTTTTAAATGAATCTATTAGCAGAGCTACTGCAAGTGATTTTAAGTGCTGGAATTCCATTTATTCTTTGCTGAAACTTCTGCGTTATCATGGAGAGCGGGTCATGGTTGCCCAGCAACAGCAGACGCCACTGGAGCGCAAGTGCAGGCTACAGAGTGCTTTGGAAATAAGGAGCCCGGCGCGCCTAGCGTTTTCCACACATTTTCAGTCGCGACATCATGCAAATGTGGTTTTGTTTTGAAGGATACATTTTTTATTTAATTTTTTTGCTGGACTCGGTCGAGACCAACTAGAAGACTTGGCGAGTCCAATGGCCAAGTCCGAGACAAGTCCGAGTGCAAATTCAACGAGTCCGAGACAAGTCCGAGACGACAGAAAAATGTCTCGAGTCCGGACTCGAGTCCAAGACTGGACTCGAGTACTACAGCCCTACTTCGATCGCGTGGATCTTTATCACTGTCCCAGTAGCTCCCAACAACAATAGAAAAATAAATACAAAAATATATTACATTTCTTCACTCTTTGTACTGAATTTTGTGCACATATTTTTCTGTTTCTTCGGGAGGAACTGGGAAAGTTCTAAACAAAAATACACCATTAGTCTGTAAACAGAACAGTTGCCAGAGACGCTGAAGATGGACGCAAAGAGGAAAATATACAGTAGCAGGCAGAGCAGCTCACTGTTCACTTTGGGGCGAAATATACAGAAAAAAATCTTAAATTCTAGGGGGTGAAGGATTATATGATTGTATCACTGGAGGGAACTTCATAAAAGTGTTGATAGCAATCAGATTTTCTTTTCCACTTACCTCCGAATAAAGTAGTATTTATAAGAATAACCAAGTAAATCCCATATTACTGCTGTTCCACAAGCGCCACCTGCTGTCAGAGTGAAATTTGCATATTGTTCATCTGCTGTTTTTTTTGTATCATGCAGGTTTTTTTTTTTTTTTTTTTGTAATGATCATTTTATATATATATATATATATATATATATATATATATATATATATATATATATATATATATATATATATATATATATATTGACTTAGATCTCATAACTTTAATTACTTTGAAAATATTACTAATTTACCATTTTATTCTTGTAAATGGCCTACTTTGAGACTATTCTCACAGCTATATAATAATAATAAAAATGTATTTTAAATTGCCACTAAAATCCCTGCGCAAACCTTGCAGCTTCTACATTCTCTGTGGTCGTTTGTTTGGTGCCATATGGTTGCTAGCACATCTCTAGTTTCTAGTTGCTTACTGCCCGGGGGCTTCAGGTACCTCGTTCAATACAAGTCTATGACATTTTTGCAAAAATCACAGATCACTTCGAAAAGTAGCAATAAATCCTGCAACAAACCCCTAAGCCTAAACAGTGATGCTTGCTTTAGCATAAGAAATGTTTAGCAAAAACCTCTAAATATGTAAGTAAATCTGAAGCCATATATCATAAACTGATATAAAAATGACCTGCAGAAGTCACACACACTTCCTATAAACACCAAAAGAGCATCATGGATGAATAATTATTCTGTTATCAAGTTCTGATATTAACAATTTATTTCCTCTATTTGTGACATCCACCAACCAGCATAGAGGCCAAATATTTTTCAAGTCCTTCTTTTGGCTACACATTTTATTTTGAGTTGTTATGAGAAGCTGAGTATTGTCCAAGTTTCCCATCTCTCAAGACCTACTGAAAACTGTTCCAACACTTTTTTCTGCTCAAACCTACCAGTTAATTTCAGAACTAAATTTAAACTCAACTCCACACAATTGAAAGTGTCTTACCTGACAGCGACATACACACCATCTTGCCACTGTCATCTCAGGATGGATTGGTCATATGGCAATTCTCCATCAGCCCCTTCCTCTGATCTGCTACTAGCCTGACCTGACACAAAAAGAGCACAAATGTACCATTTCTGTTTATGCTCAATTGTCTTTTTTACACAAAAGTAGAGCAAGCACCTTGCAGCTGTGGAGGATTGGTTGTAATGAGTCCATCTGGAGAGCAGTCACAAGGCTGCAGGGTGAACAGGATTCTAAAGTGTTTGAGAAAACACACACAATCAAGTATGTGCACACAAACACACACTGTATCAAACACCCATAAGTCTTCTCGAGAGCATGCACACTGCGTTATCAATCACACACACGTCTCTAATAGTCCAGACAAACAAATGTCAGAGCTGACAGCAGCACGGTCAGGTTACATCCATCAGACAAATAATGCGATGCTTCACAGATCAGATCCCTGAATGAGAACCCTTCAGTGGTCCCTACAACTTGAAATCTAAAGTATTCAAGGTTTCTGATGGCTTTCTGATCTTAAAGGAAATTTGAATACAATGTTGCAGGATGTCTATCTATCTATCTATCTATCTATCTATCTATCTATCTATCTATCTATCTATCTATCTATCTATCTATCTATCTATCTATCTACCTTATTTTTCGGACAATAAGTCGCACCTGAGTATAAGTCGCATCAGTCCGAAAATACGTCATGATGAGTAGGGCTGTGCGTTTAATCGAAATTGAATCGAAATCACAGGAGAGAGACAGAGTGGTATGGTGTCTGCATGGTCAGGTCAATAGTTAGGCAAATTAAAACTAAAGAAAAATGTTATGTAACTTAAGCTTTGAAAAGACAGACAACGAACAAAAAATAAATAATTTACAAGAGCTGTGTCACAATGCATATCAAGAGCATCTCTTATTGCATGTTTGCTATTCCCACTACAGAAGACCGCACACAGATCCCGTCTCTAAATGTCTCTCATTTTCGCCCCTCTCTTCCCCACGTGTTGCGAATCCCGTGTCACGGACGAGCCGTTCACACTTGCCGCACTCTCGCAGCCTGTTTCGTAATGCTCGGTTATATTCTCGCGCGGCCCTGCACCGCAAATCTCCACGAGCGCCTCTGTCAGTATGAATGTCTGGATGCACGTGCGTAAGCTGCGTCAGCTCATGCCTGGCTCCGCGTTAAACGAATGTAATTTCAGTATAACTGCTAGCTAATTTCACTTGAATGAAATGAAACATTCGGCACATTTTCAGCACTAGTTCTTAAAACTATATATATATATATATATATATATATATATATATATATATATATATATATATATATATATATATATATATATATATATATATATGTAACCCCTCCCAAAACACAATTGAAAATTGAAAGATTTCAGGGTTATAATGGGAATTGTATTGGATAGAACAACAGTAATTCCTATAATGCCAAAAACAAAAAGGAATTTTGTAATGGTTTCATGGAAACTGTAATAATTTTTTTTTTTTTTTCAGCAGGGTAATAATACTCATACTGTGCTGCACATTATTGACAGTATTGAGCTGAAGCTTGACTTTGCAAATTTAAAATCGCAAATCAAATCGCAATCGAAATATCTATCAAAATTTGCAATTAGATATTTTCCCCATATCGCACAGCCCTAATGATGAGGAAAAAAAAAACATATATAAGTCACACTGGACTATAAGTGGCACGGCGTCACGTCTTTAAAATTCAAACATATTGTTTTCTACAGTGTACACACACCGGCAGCGACATTCGCCGTCTGTCCGCGTCACCCAGCTACAACTCAGGACGCTGTTCAAATTCCTGCCACGCCACAGAGCGCCATCTGCATAGTTTTATATTAAATTAGCTGGAAATTGAGCTTGTGCATATAGAATTTGCATGTCCGGTGTGCGATACCTCGAGATGTCCTAGATGCAGCAGGGCGCTTTTCATCCGGTGTGTGACCGCCTTTAGAGAGAAATATGAAGCTCTGCCAGAAGCAAGCCGGCAGCTCATGAGCAAAACAACATTCCTGGACCTGTGCTACCGGGATGACTACGACCCGAATGTTTAAGAGACCAATAAACTGTCATCCTCGGTAGGAAAGTGGAGTCAAAGCACCCAGTGAGAGAAGAGAGAGAGCAAAATGAGGAGGAAGCCGACATCGAGCCACAGCCCTAAAGAAAACAAACTCTGGAAGCACTGTTAATAAATGCCATTTTATAGTGTTTTTATTTAGTAAGTTTTAGGTAATTATTTTACATTTGTTTCTTATATATATGTGTTACGTCCTCTGGACTGAATCTTATCTACACTGTTAGACTTTACAAGGGTTTTTTACAGTAACTTACTGGCAACACTGTTGCCAGTAAGTTACTGTATTTGAGATTTACAGTACAAGAACCGCATTTTAGTTTTACAGTAACTACATGTTACTGTAATCATGTTTTACAGTAACTACATGTTACTGTAATCATATAATACAGTATTATTACCATTACTGTAAAAACACCTTGGTTAACAGTACATTAATCCTAATCAATCATTAATTCTTACTAAATTAAAATTACACTTTTATAATTTTTATCCTACACAAGTCCTACTACAAAATTATTATGAAACATGAAATTCTTTATTTAAAGCATTGCAAATACTTTAACTTGAAAAATCTAAATGTGTGAAAGTTCATTTTAAAACTTTCTCAATTCATATCTTATTTTCCAAAAAAAATAAAAAATAAAATAGAGCATGAATTTACATGTATAAAAGCAATTAGAGTGCATTCAATGGCAAAAACACTGCAGAAAATCACATTTACAAAACAAAGTATCTGGACTATGCATAAAGAACTGTCGTTAAAGATACAATGCTGGGACAGTGCAACATTTTTTTGTCCTTTGTCTGTATACTGGATTTAACATTTACATCCATTAACATGGAATAAATTAAAGAATTGACAAAATAACATATTATTGAATGTGCATTAAAGTATTAAATTCATAGGAAAATACATGAGAAATACGTCACTTAAAAATACTGTAAATTTGGTGTAAAATACTCATATACATGACTAAAACCTAAATGTCCAAAGCCAATAAATTGTGAAAGTAGATAAGTACTCAAGTTTTTCATCTTCTTTGGAAGTCAATAAACCTGGCACATTTGATGACTTGAAACAACCAGGAATAGTCTTCATTATGGCATGAATCTGTCAGAAGTCCCTCTAGGTAAGAATGACAAAGTTAGTCATAAAATGTGCACATTTACACAGATAGAATGTAAATTTTAAAAATCCTAAAAATGAATCCTATTACATTTCATCATATGGTTAAACAGTATTTTATACACTTGGTTAACACTTTGAGGTAAACTAACAATACAAATGCTGTTTAATCCAGTCCTGCAATGCCATCATGAAGATTGTTGAAACTATTTTAGGGAGGTGGTGATTCAATGCTATGAATATTTTGAAGAATGTTCTTTGTAGTGATGCTGAACCTGATTCCATATTACAGAGCGGTGTTTCGGTTATTTAGCTTAACAGAATAGATAATTAAATAGAAAACTGTCAGTAAATAATAGAAGCAGCACAAACTACATCCTCCAAAATCATCATATTACTGAATCACCTCAATTCAATTTAATCAAAAACAACATTGTAACCATTATTGCAGGATGAATTAAAAGTAAACTGCATTAGTATCCTCAAATTGAAAAGTGTCTGTATACAGTAGATGTCCTGTTAAGAAGCATTTCACCTAGTCCGAGTTTCTCCACTCAAACTCCATTAGGTGGCGAAGAAAGGATGACACGGTTGTTTATTACTGTTGTCTTTCTCTTCACAACTTCCCCTGTCTTCCGACTCACTCCGGTTTTGGCGGTGCATTTTGTTCCCTCCTCTGGGTTTATCCTCAAGAAAAACCTTTAAGTAAGAAACAATGAATGTAAGAAAAAAAAAACCATCAAATTCTTAATATAAATAAAATTTAAAGGAAAATTAATTTTACTATAGAAATTTGAAGTACAAAAGAATCTTAAAAACAGGCTTAAATATTTTTTGAGTCTGTGTGCTGTATTTCTTAAGCCATGAGCAAAAAAAGGCATTTTAGATTTCTTATCCCTCAGTGCCTTTGCTTTAAAAGTTTTTGGTAACACTTTGGAATAATGGTTCTTCATTAAAGAGATAGTTCACCCAAAAAATAAACTCTGTCGTCATTTATTTCATTTTGGGGCACCATTTACTTCCATTGTTTTTTCCCTACTATGGAAGTGAATTGTGCATCAAAACTGTTTGGTTAAAAACATTATTCAAAATATAATATTTTGCGTTCAGCGGAACAAATACATTTGGTTTAGAACAACTTGAGGGCTACTAAATAATGACTGAATTTTTATTTTTATTGAGTGAACTGCCTTTTCTAGGTAAATGCAGGAAGTAAAGCAGGACAAATGAGTAGTTCTACAGTATCACTACAGCTACTACCAATAACTTACATGGAAAAAAGAATAACTAATCAGTACATAATTTTAAATGTAGGACTGGGATATTTTTATTAGGTAATCAATAATTACTGAATGAGATTGGCCTCATTAAATAATAATAATTATGAAATACCTTTCTACTAAGTTAATTACTAATCACAACATTAACCTTTGTCTGAGACAAAACCACTGGTCCATATTCAGTGTAAAAAAAAAAGAAAAGTGATAACGTCTAAGACACAGTAAGGTTGTGATTAGTAATTAACTTAGTAACAAGGTATTTCATAATTATTAGTATTTAATGAGGCCAATCTCATTCAGTAATTATTGATTACCTAATAAAAAATATCCCAGTCCTACTTTACTATTACTTACTGGTTAGTAAATCTTGTTTCCATATTCATTATTAATCCTGCATAGTTACGTAAAATGACAGGCCATCATTCTAAAGTGTTTTCATAAATTATATTTATCTGCCAAAACAATCCAAAAATGTTGTTTGTCCAGGACTTAAATTCCTCAAGATAATTTTATCTTCTGGAATTTTTTATTTTGTAGTTTATTTTGGCAGATGAAATATAATGGTGCCTGGCTAGTTACAGCTACAAGAAAGTAAAAACCTATATAATTTTGGGATTTAGTTAAACAGACAACTAAACATGTTAAACTTTGATTTAACAGAACAAAACAAAGTGTGGAGAAATGAAGATGTACTTACTGTTTTATGAGTTTCAGTGTTGCACAGGCAGTCTCCCCTTGTATTCAATGTTGAAAATGTAGAAAAAGATGAAGAATACAGAAAGGCATCTGCTCATCCCAGGTGCTCATCCAAAACATAGGCCACCTTTCCCTCAATGCTTACCATCCACTTTGTGGAAGAGAAAAATTGTGACCTAAAAAAAAAAAAATTACAAATGTTTAAAAGGCAAATACTCATTGAAGTACACTAACATTGCACAAAACCTTCTCTTACCAAGCATTATGAGTCTTGGTGTGGCTGGAAGGCTCATGTCTTTCTCGATGGATGCCTTTATTGTAGCTGTTTTTAAAACACAAAAAGACCTATTATTACTACACGTTTAAAATGCAGCTTAAAAATAACATTTCATAGACTAGGCTTAATTCGCCTTAAATGAAAGATTTACTTTGCTCGAAAAAAAAAAAAAACATCTGGTTTTTAATCCTAATTCAGTACACTCGTCTTTTCTTTTTTCTTTTTTAACGTTAACTTTACCTCAGTTTTTAGCCCCAATGCTGAAAAGAAACCGTTAAGGGAATCCAGAACCGTGAGCTCTGGCCTCTGCACTGCGCTGCTAGTTCCTAATCAAATTCTTAAAGCACACTGTCGACCCAAATGTCAAAAATGAGGAAAAAATATAAAAACACCGTTTAAATGAAAAAAAAAAAAAACACGATGCTATTACTCAACTAAGTTAGAGGGCAACGTTATTTACTAACTAACTTCGTCTTAATGTAACGTTAAGCTTAACTGTGCTCGATAAAAAAATGCTTTTAATCGGTAATTCAATAAACCCACAAAGTCTTTTTTTAAATAAAATGTTTGCTTTACCTCAGTTTTTAGCCCCAATGCTGACAAGAAACCGTTAAAGTCTCCAGAACCGGGAGCTCTGGACTTGCGACTGCACTCACTGCTAGTTCCTAATCTAGTTCGTAAAGCACCCAGTCGACCCAGATGTCAAAAATGACAAAAAACGACAGTTTAAATAAAATAAAATATATATAAAAAAACTATGTTATTTCGCAACTGTGTTAGGCCAACGTCAATTTACTAACTCCGTTTTAATAAGCTGCTATTCTCGATGAAAAAAATCATGATTTTAATCAACTTCCCTGCTAAAACACGACGTAACTGTTCTGTGTTGTTAGCGGGGTTAATTCAATAAATTCAACTCACAACGTTTTTTTTATATATATATAAAACGTTAGGTTTACCTCATTTTTAGTGCCAATGCTGACACAAATGTTAACCTATGAAATTGGGGTGCGGACAACCGCGGGCACACGCAGTCACACACATATTTACCTTGCTTGTTTGCTGTTCTTCCTCTTCCTTACTCACGGGGATGAAAAAATCTTCGCAAGGTGTCTGTCCTTGTACTCAGCTCTTATGTTCTCCGGCGTCGTCAGCTGATCACTCTCCTCGGGCAAAACTTCAACCCTGCACTTTATGGTTCCTAATCTAAATCGTAAAGCAAATCCTGACGATCCAAATAGCGCCAAATAGTCCGTTGTGGTAAATACAGTATTATACTTTATTTTTAAAAAATACAGCAAATCACTGTATTTGGTGTTTAATGTCACAGAAAATTCCCATGATGCAAAGGGAATTACAGTTATAAACTGTAAAGAGAATTTACAGTATTATACTGGTTGATAAATGGTAAATAACTGTAGAAATTACAGAAAAGTCTAACAGTGTAAACTTTGTGTAATTTGGTATTAGTTCTATGGGTGAGGAAAAGAGCGAGGAAAAGAGGACACCCCCTCCCATCCCCCCACCCCACGGTGATACCGGTGTTGTCACACGTCGATTAACCGCTGGGAAATTTTCCTCACCGTGGCAACCCTAATTCACATACACACATATATTAATCATCCACAAGAAGACCAGTAGGACGCATTAAGCAAATAAATAGTGTGAGTTTTGATTGCATGCCTACTTTAAAGCCATTATGACATTATGTGTATTTTCTTTTTTTTTTTTTTTTCTCTCGGCAGCGTATATGTTTACAAACAGATCAACACATAAAACATACATCACAATTTTCACATATCATCAACCTGACAAATGAAAACCAGACCAGTGTAAGAAAAAGCAAGCATTTATGTAACTGTGACTTTTTCTCTGTGACCACTAGCCTCAATCTCCAATATACACAGCATATACTGCACTGTTTATCATGTCACCTGCTAATTTTTTTTTTTTTTTTTTTTTTTACTTCAAGTAACCACACATTGTATTTCTATGTGCTAATAAAAGAAAGAAAGAAAGAAAGAAAGAAAGAATATTTATAACTGTTCATTCAATCTCCAGTCATGTCTACTTTAATGACAGATTGATACAAAAAAAAAAAAACATATAAAATTTGAGCTCTGTACAAGTAGACATAAAACAAACCCTGTTTCGCAAAGACCCAGAGGGAGCTGAGAGACAGTTTTGCATGGGAGATCAGAGCCACAGCTCCCATGTGGCATTGACAGAGCGCCATCTGCTGGTGATAGCAAACAAGCCACGACCTCCCATCAGCAACACACACTGCCTTCTTACAGTAACGTTATAACAGCCCCTCAGTGACCCAAATGTGCTGACGGTGACAGGTGAATGTATCCATATTCAAAACACAGTCCTTGCTGGGTCTCATTCACTAATAATTGATTGCAAGTATTCACACTGATAATATGGAGTTCCTAACTGTTTGGAAGTGAAAGTCGTGACATTTGAAAAGTATGGTAACCCATACTCTGAATTGGCGCTCTGCATTTAACCCATCCAAGTGCACACCGTGGACACACACCCGGAGCAGTGGGCAGGTATATATCCAGCACCAGGAGAGCAACTGGGGGTTCAGTGCCTTGCTCAAGGGAACTTCAGTCATAGGTATTGAGGGAGGAAGAGACCGCTGTTCATCAACTCCCTGCTCTCTTCACTTCCACCATCATCCTCAATCACATATTCTCTACTTTTTTTTTTTCTACATGAAGGATACATTTGATATTAACCTCTTATCCTAATTATAACCTACTATAATAAAACAGACAACGATGTTAGTGTCACTTAACACCTTTCAGTCAGAATGGCTAAATGTGGTTTCCTTTCATTTTGAACTATACTAGCTCACCTTGTCTCAAATCCAAGGAAGAGGATGAAGGGTCTGTTGCTACTCCACTCCCTGTATCACACACACACACACACACACACACACATATATATATATATATATATATATATATATTACATAGACTCATTACATGCAAAGGGAGATATTTCAAGCCTTTATTTGTTGTAATTACCAACATTAAAACAAATAAAGGCTTGAAGTATCTCACTTTGCATGGGTCCATATAATATATTAGTTATACCATTATACCAATATATTAATATATTATATATTAGAATTACTGAAATAAATGAACTTTTGCACAATATTTTAATTGTTCGAGTTTCACCTGTAGCTACCGATGAGCTAACAAGCTAACGTTACCTATGACACTGACTAGCCTACTATTGCTAATTTTAGATTTTATAGCCTATTAATTTAAAACTAAACATTTCAAAATTGTGCTATTATAATGGCGTGTTGAATGCAAACAGCATTATTAGTGTACAGTTATTTATGTAGCCTTTACCTGAGATTACATGTACAACCAAATTGCTATCTGAAAGTGTATGTTCTGCTTTTCAATGGGTTGTCTCAGTTCATTTTTAGCACTAACGATCGAGGAATCGCGGGGATATTCAAGCAATTTAGCACTATAAATTTCGTGTTCTAGTTTGTGATCACTCAAGAAGTCAGTAGCCAATTGTTTCCCCTCATTTGGTTTTCTTTCCTTCTCCTGTCTTTACTTTTTTTTTTTTTTTTTTTGGTGGCCTGATTTGGCTTTCTTTGAGAAGGACATTTCTAAAGCTATGGAATTACATTTGTTTCAATAATAATGAACAAAACTTTATAAAACTGAATGTAACTTTTTCAGAAACTATCAAAATTATGCCATTACAAAAGAAGAAGAAAACAACGAAAAAAAAAAAATAACTCAGTCGCACAAATTTAATTTAACAGGCTCTTCAAATATGCTTCATTCTTTGTTAATGTTTTTCAAAGGTTTGTTTTCACTAATCGTGGATTCTGAATTCATTGCCACAGATTCCGCTTAAGTTTCGCAGTTTTTCGTTTGGTATTTTGACACAAACCTCTCGTGGGGGCGGGCTTAACAGTGATCTACTCTGATTGGATAGTCAGCTTTTGATGGACAGTTGCTCTCTGACCAGGAAGTACAGACGCCACTCAGTGGCGCAAATATTGGAAAGCTCTAGTGATTGTGATTTGTACTACTAAATATGTAATAAATAATATTTGACCTTCGATCGTCTCAGTCTGTAAAGATGATCTCTTGTCCTTCAAGGCTGCCTGAAGTAAGCTTGTGTTACTGAATGACAATAATAACCCACAACAAACTGTAGCACACTGTAACATGAAAAACTTGTATCGATGTTATTGGTTACTTCAGTAACACAAGCTTACTTCAAGCTTCATTGAAGGACAAGCGGAGGAGGAAGATGATGCCGCTTCGTGTCTCTGTCTCCTGAAAGCTCATCTTTACTTATATATTTAGGAACACAAGGCACGACGTATTGCATACATATCACCGCGAGAGCTTTTTTTTCTTCTATTTTTATTAATGCAGAGAACAAAAACATACAAATGTATAAACATAAATCACATAATATCCACCACAAAAAAAAAAATAAAAATAAATAAAACATAAAGAATAAAAAGAGGGCCAAAGTCTAAACAAAATTAAACAAGGAGATCAAAGGCAGAGCAAATCTAGCAGTCCTTATAGCTTTCTTATTAACCTCTGAGATTACATTCAAGTAGTTTTCCATTTCTTTTAGGAAAACAGAGAAGACAGGTTTACAGTTGGAGAATTTGCATTTGTGAATGTGAAACTTGTTTAGGATTTTTTTTTTTTTTTTTTATTAATAAGTGTACAGTTTCTTCAGAACTCGAACAAAAAGAGCATGTACGATCAATGTCATATTTTAATCTTTGTATACACTTCTTTACAGGGTAGAATCCGTGTATGAGCTTAAAATAAATGTCTTTCACTTTGTCTGTGAAAAATATTTTTTTTGCGGTAGAGACCAGATTTAATCACCGCGAGAGCTTTCCAATATTCGGTTGTTAAGTGATGACATAAGAAGTGCTGTTTCCGGGTCCAAGCCTCAACTCGCTTCACTCAGCAGCCGTTTATGAGCACGGTTTATTCATATTAATAATTTAAACTAAACAATTTCAAACTTACGGTACACTACAGTCTCCGTGCTCACAGCGTCCCAAAAACAAATATTTTTCATAGTGTTTTTCTTCTTTTGTAATGGCATATTTTTGATAGTTTCTGAAAAAGTTACGCTCAGTTTTAAAAAGTTTCGTCCATTATTATTGAAACAAATGTAATTCCATACGCCCTATAGGAGCGGTGCGTCAGCAGCAGTGCAGAGTTTCCGCACCAAGTCTATTTTTTGCTGTGCTGCCTGCGCTGAATTAAAGTAACAGCACATTGTTTGCAATAAATATGAACATGCATTGACAAAAATGTAGTAATTACACCATAAATGCATATAATTATAGTCTATTGTGTTTTACAGCCAACACATAGGATATGGCTTTTCAGCTAGGTCTAAAGGAAAAGAGCACTTTTTAAATAAACAAGGCAATACTTTTAACGTTCTTAATTAAAATTCTATATGAACCGCAGGATTTGCAATAATTAAATGCGGCAGTAGAGCTGACGTTTTCGGTCAATGTTAAGTTTTAACTTAGAATGTTTGAGATAATGTAAGAAAGGTAGATTAAATGTTTTGATTTAGCAATTTAATATATAAATCTAGAAGTAAATGCAAAAAGCATTAAATAATTGATGAAAGATTGTATTACTAGCCTATACTGTGCAAAAATAATAATAATAACAATGTTGAAAAAGCATTTTGAGTAACAATGTTTGGATTTAAAATCAAAATAATGGATAAATGTTGTGTTTGTGGTAAACAGCCATGGATCAGGAGCAGACTCCTGTGTGAAATCACAGCCCGTGCTGCTTCTGTACCACACATGGACTACCACAACACTGCAGACAGAGTATGTGTGAACCTCACATACAGTACAGCTCACAAAATCAGACATCCACTGCACTGTAAAAAAATTTGCCGTTAAATAACAGTAATTTTCTGGCAGCAGGGGCGCCAGTAAAGTACTGTTAATTTACAGCTCTTAACCATTAATTTACCACTCTTATTTTTTAACAGTATTTTACCGTAAATTATACCATGAAAATTAACTCCACTCCCACTGCTTCAAACAGTTCGAGTTTTTAAAACTAGCATTCCTACGATGTTAGTACTAGGAACTTATTTCATTTGAGTCCACTGAGAAGGAATATTTCTTACACTTAATGTGCAGTAATAAAGTAACTAAATACATGACTTTGACTCAAATCACTGCAGCTCATTGTCAGCTGTATTACACATGTATGTGCTGAAATACTCAACACAGAGATCATCACTGTATCAGCAACTCCACATTTACTGCCTTTATATAAAGCAGCAGAAAATCAGAATTTGTGGCTCATCATTGACTGAAGCACCAGCTCTACTCTCCAGCACAATGGTGAACAACAAAACTACATTAAACTAAACGATCTCTCTTGTGCAAACACACATTAATACAGTCAAGTTCAGTATTTACTCTCATTATCAGTGTATGACTTTGCCTATTTTTTTTCTATGGATGTTGACAAATATTTTAGTTAAATTAACTTTTTTTTTCATTTGGTAAATCTGACGTTTACATTTTACAGTATATTACTGTTTTTCCTTGACTTGACGGCAAAAAACTGTAGAAAAACACTTATTTTTGCTGGCAACCATTAATTTACGGCAAGAAACAGTAGAAAAACAGTTATTTACTGGCAGCAGGGGTGCCAGTAAATAACTGTTTTTTTACAGTTTGTTTCCTGTAAATTAATTACAGTTTATTACTGTTAAATTATGTTTCATGCTGTTTTTTCTTCATCTTAAATCTTTAACCCTTTAAACCCCACAAGAAAATCCTCAGTTTTAAATGAACACTTATAATGTGTGCACACTACAGAGTGTTAGAGTAACACTGAATCAGTGAAGTTAATGAGATCATTCTGTGATTAATTGATGATTGAGCATTAGTGATAAACACCTGCAGAATCACTGAAGGAAAGAGAAACACAAGAACTACAAATGACTTCAGCCACAGCCTTAGATGAAATCAACTGAATAAAAAAATACATCAAATCTCTCAAGATCTGATTAAACAACTACTAAAACAGCTTCACCAGATTCACATTACTAACCAGACTGACTTTATTTCTGTCAGATGTCTACAGAAGAACTTATGGAGAGTTAAATAGGTTTAGGTGTTTTTTTTCACTACCATGATGGAGATCAGTGTTTACTTTAGTTGGGCTCTTGAACATGACTTTTCAACAACTAAGGTTTTTTTTTTTTTTTTTACATGCTGTAACAATGCGCCTTTGGAACTTGTTATAGCAAAACAAAAGTACACAGAAGAAAAAAAAATCTGATATTGTTGTTTATAGATTGACAAGAACAAATACTACTATTTCTGATCTAATCCCGTGTCTCTTCTCTTATTGAATATTGATACTACTGTTAAGAAAATTTCACTCATAATAAAAAAAAAAAATCTTAGCTGAAATTTAGACAGAAACATCAAGAATCAGCGTATGAATCACAACAATGGTGACAATCCACAAAATAAATGAAAAGATCAGTTCTGAACATCACAACACATGCTACTAAAACTTAAAACAAATGCAAAATTATAAGCACATAAGAATTCAAGAAAATAAGTGAACAATTCAGGGGCATAATTTATTCATGCCGCAATGCATGCTGGGAATCATGGATGAGTTTTATCCTGTGCTGGTACCCAGCATGCATTGCATCATGAACCTTTTGATTGTCACCATTGTTGAGATTCATATGCTGATTGTTGATTTCTCTCTTTGAGTGTTGTGGGGACTGCTGCCCGAAATACTTTTTAACTAAAACTAGTCGTTAAATCCATAAATACTGGTTATCTCACTACTTTTCAATCTTACTAAATTGAAGTGTCATTGACTCAAATATTTCAACACCAAATTAATATTTGATTATTATAGCAACACTTTAAGTCAGTCAAGTAGATCATGCCTGTTAGAAACAACCATAATCACTTGACTATCAAAATTAATACTGCTGTAACAGATGCATCATAAAGATACAAATACAGCAATAAAACAAAATGTAAAGTGTAAAAGTCAATGGTCAGGAGCCCAACTAAAGCAAACACTGATCTCCACAATGGTGACGCTAAACGAAACAGTAACATTATCATCTAAATCTCTTTAATTCTCAAAAAAGATCTTTTGATCTCTGTTCTCTGATCTGACAGAAATAAAGTCAGTCTGGTTAGTAATGTGTGAAGTTGGTGAAGCTGTTTGTTGATCGTTTAAATCTTCAGTTGATTTCATCTAAGGCTGTGGCTGAAGTCAGTTGTATTTCATGTGTTTGTCTTGTTATGTTTTTTTTTTCTTCAGTGATTCTACTCATTAACAGCAGCTGTTGATCATTGTCTGAATTCACTCATTAGTGTTCATTCTCTCTGTCAGGTGGACTATATTAGTAAACTCATGTAGGGAATAGTGAATGAGGGTGTAGGGTGTGATTTGAAACACAGCCGCTGAGTGTCGACTTTGAACGTTGTTATTTTACGATATATAGCAGCAGGCTACTTCTCGAAAACGATGAATATTACCCAGAATGCACTGTTTAAATGAAAAACAGTATTTTACTGTCGAAATTTGGCCGTTTTTTTACAGCGATTTTTAACAGTGTGCTACTGTGGAACAATTAAGCTATTGTACAACAATTTCAAATGAAAAAATAAATAAAAATCTTCTCACAAGAGTCACCTAAGAGAGCAATTAATTTTAAAAATTTAAGTTCAGGGACTAAATAAATGTCTAAAAATCTTGATCTTGGTTTATAATGTTGAATGAATATGGATTATTTTAAATGAAGAAGCACATTAATAGCCAAATGTGGGTGTCGCTATGGCCTCAAGCTCTGAATGATTTTGTCTGAAACAGTCATGGAGTATAATGCAACACTAGTGGGAGTTAACTGGATAAATGTTGGTTGTTGTTCCATAGTCATGGTCTGGAATTATGATGGGTGATTAATAACTGCTGGTTAATAACTCTATCACACACAGCAACACTGTACCAATTAGCATAGGCGGAGCCAGGGGTGGGGCCATAGAGGCAGTGGTCCAAGCTAAATTCTGATTGGCTCAGTACACCGGACATGGAAAATGATGATTACGAGAAGCCAAACACGCCTGCACGAGAGCATATTCATTTACTCACGCTAAATCAAATATATACACAATAGACAAGATAGACAAAGAATTATGCACAAAAAATCTATAGATAAAATTATGCAAAGGAATATCAGTAATAAAAAATATTATTTTTATTTAAAAATAATTATTATTTATTTCATTACATTATATTGATTGCAAAGGTTTTGTTACCGTACCTTACTTTATTATTATTATTATTTATTTATTTATTTATTTTTACTGGCTTGAAAAGAAATGGAAACTGACTTTCTTTCAGTGAAATGCAATTAAAAATCGAAGCATCTAGACAATCGATGAACATGTTTACTCATCAATTGCACACCCCCTCCCCTGAAATTAATCTAGATTAATCCCACCTACCATTAAAAGTTTTTTTTTCTTTATATATATATATATATATATATATATATATATATATATATATATATATATATATATATATATAAGTTTTAATGGTTTTAATGGTATATATATATATATATATATATATATATATATATATATATATATATATATATATATATATATATATATATATATATATATACTTTAATATTGCAATAATTTTACATTAACATCAACCTTCAAATTAATGTTGCAACATCATTGAGACAGTATGATTAATATTTGTTTTAATGGCTTTTTTTTATGACTGAAGGCAAATACCATAATGATGGTAGGAGGTAGGAAATACTGTTTACAAAAATTTAGTAAAGTTATCAAACACTAAATTCTAAATTAAACATAGATGAATCCTTAAAGCTACAAAAGTTATTGATTATTGATTGATTTTTTTTTGTCTTTTTTTTTTTTTGATTAACATACATCACAGCCGCTGGGTTATTAGTTTGTTTTGGCTCCTTCAAGAGCAGCTGAACATGAGGCATTGCTGAAAACCACTGCATTTTGAAAACCACTGCATTTCACAGACATGTTCTTAAACCTGACTCCTTACTCTGTGCACGCTTAAACCTGAAACCTGACTCTGTGCATGCTACTTACATTTAACTGCCTTTAATTGCAGATTTAATTGCCTTTTTGCTAACTTCATGATTTAACTGACGTCATAACTATGATATTGCATGCTTGTAGTTTATTTTGCGCTTTAATATGAAATGATATACAATGTGTTCACCGCATTTGTGCATGCAAGTGAAGAGCACGTGCTATGAGTACAGTATAACGGCTTACAGGAAATGATTTTTTTTTTTTTTTTTTTTTTTTTTACAGACATATGGCCTAACAACATCTCACCTGTTTACCGTTTACTGAAGAAAAAATAATATCAGCATGACACATTTTAAATCCAGGTGTAAACACAAATCTATTTTTGCTGACACCAAGACAGATGCTAATACCAGGTGTAAAACAGGACCTAAGTTGTCCTTCCACTGTCCCTGTTTTTGTTTCCATCCTTTCACCATCCCTGACTGGCTCTGTTCTCACACCATCTCTAGGGAGGTCACGTATGTGTGGAGTGTTTTGATATGAGAACTCATTTCCCTAGTTCCAGTCAGCACAGGGAGACATATATCCTCCCTAATATGTACTGTGTATTATTCTCCATGGGGGCCCTGTAGGCCTCCATGGTAATTTCCATAGTGAATTCATCAAACATGACAGAGAAAAGAAAAGGATAAAGTCAATTCATTAGCCAGATATGATGATAAATACCTCTACACTGAAAGAGAGGGAAATTCTCATTAAAAGCCCAGGTGTGTGTGACTGAACTGGATAAGCCAAGAGAGATGTGTACCGACCATCCTGTTTTTGGTTACTCATTACTCTGTGTATGCTACTGAATTTTCAGCAGCCATTCAGGTCTTCAGTGGCGCATAATCCTTCAGAAATCATTTTATAATTACATTTTTTTTAGCCTTTCATTTGGGTGTAAAAATACATTGTTGCATAAATAGTGGAATACACATTCCATAGATGTTGCTGCTAAGGCATTCCATTAGAATGCCCCACTAATAACCCTAACTTATGAATTATTACTGCTACAACACCAAATATGTTATGAATTTAATGATCACAGAATTTGAAAAATATGCATCTTACCAGTGCAATCAAATCAGACTCAGTCCTGACCAGAGTCCAGTTTTTGTGGGGCATCACATCATTTAGTGAAACATCTAAGCTAAATTGTATTGATGTCAAAGCAAACCATTTTCATCCTACTGGATCGTGAATAGTTTCTCAGAGTATGGGTACAACGACATCTGACTCTAAACTAAAGAAAAGCACAAATGTACAGTTTCTGAAGTTTATGAAATTATAGTGCACATGCAAATTCCATTACACACTCCATTATGCAAATAGAGCTTCAGTAAATATGATTTTGTAATGTGGTGTTAATCTCTTTTATGCATGCCCATGAAGCACATTACCACCAATTCATAATTCACAATATGTGACCTCTCTCTCTTTTTCTGTCACTGTTTCCTCCCCTCCTCTCTCTCTCTCTCCCATTGAATTGTGGAATTTTCTCAGGGAATGAATACTGATTTTTGCAGAGAGGTCACAGTTTCTTGTAGACCAATGTAATTTTACCTAGCCACAATTTTTCCTGCATTAATGTGCATGATTAATGCATATGCTACCTGTGTAGGATAGCTGTAGGGCCACATTAATGTGTGCTAATGGCTGCTCATGGCATTTACAGACATGCAACATCTTTGACATTATTAAGTCTGAGAGGATGTGACACTTTGTTCTTAATTAAAAATAATACTTTTTCATTCAATATTTTGAATAATAGTGTATAGTTGCAACATTATATGGTACCAGAGTGTTCTTTATGTCCTATAATTCAGCCCTATATTCTAAATTGTATTAATTTATTAATTTGAACATTTCCAGTATTGGACCTAATATCGCCTTAAAATAAAATAGCATAGACAACAACGATATACAAAATAACTTTTGTGTCAACTTAACAACTAGCACAAGGTCAGATGGGCAGGAAAAAGTTCAGTGGGTTGCAAAACATACATCCTAAGTGTGTAAAGTATTAATATATTAAATCAAAACAAAATAGAATAAGTTATCAATATAGACAAAATGTTTTAGCAGAATGAAGAACACCTGGTAAAAAACCTTGGTGACCTCAGCTCAGTTTTGGCATGTCGGATGATGTGAGATTATGTATTTATTGAATTTTAGTTTACATAAATTTAAAAATACATTACACAATTAAAATAAAAAAATGTGTTATGCTCTTGCATAACAAAAATAGACCATAGCTTCATTAAGCATCGTCCAACCAGCAGCATTACCAGTCAGTTTGAACACAAATACTTCATCAGTGTCTAGTGTTGCATTAATATTCATTTCAAATAATTCTTACACAAATGTTGTGTAACATAAAACAAACCATCTCTCTCTCTCTCTCTCTCTCTCTCTCTCTCTCTCTCCTCTCTTTCTCAGAAGAACAACTGAGATGCCACACACTTCACCATTTCCCCACATCTTCTCCATTGGGTGAATATGAAAAAAAAAAAAAAACTAATAATGTTAACAGAACACAGATACCCATCACCCACAAACATAAACACAAATACACACAATAAAGTTGTATCCCCCACAATTTAAGTGTTAATTCATAAAAATGTTACAAGACCTCAGATTTTACTTGTTGATTTAATTAAACAAAGACGTGTAAGTATCAGCTAGGTTTATGTAAGCTGTCTTGACATCTTTCCATTCACACTGACTGAATACTGAATTACTTTATCCTGTGTGAAGAGACCTCAAAGAAATCACAAAGAAAGGAAGTTAATAATAAATAAAGATTATATTTTCCTTTTGCCCTATTGTGAAAGTTTCTAAACCTGACTTTTGTTTTTGACAGTGAACTGTAGGATGCAAACCACTGGACAAGGGGTGCTTCATGGATCAGTGTTGGGCCACTTTTCAGTATATGCAATCTCAGGTTTTGGTGTAACACATATTAAGAAATGCATGATATGGATTAAGATTACTTTTTTTTGTTTTTATAACAAGAGATGTACTATGTCACTTACATTTTATCATTTATAAATGTAATATTTAATATATTTTATATAAAACTAATATTTGGATCTGGTTTGGATTGCAACTATTATCAATTATAATTGGTGACCAGTTAATAATGGCTCTTATTATTATCAGTGTTGAAAACCATTTTCTTGGTTTGACACACACACACACACACACACTCACACACTCACACATTTATATAATTATTTTATCAATAGTCGTTGTTCCCAAAGATTTGCTTTTGATAAAACGTTAGTACAATCTATCTTTTAATCCATTAAATACCATCAATAATTAAATCATAGCATTAGAAAAATTACTGTGACTAAAGATCTTACACATACCAGTGTGGATTAACCATTACAGACACACACACACAAATGTTTCAGAAATAACCAATCTGTTAGTTTAGGGCAGCTGTGGCACAAACCCTACACTGGGTATTGGTCCAATGCATTTGACAAGCATACCAAGCCACTGTGTGGAAGAATAATTGCATAAATCTAAAATATAACTGGATTTCTGATTAATTCATCAAGGCTTAAATGACAGTACAGTCCAGTTCTGTCATCAGTTTTATCTCAGAGTTACTCAGCAGGAAAACGGGAATCTCACATCACAGGTAATGCTCAGTAGAGAGGAAACAAATTAAACTGACCCTAAGGTGAATTAACACCCCCACAGCACACAGGAACCCAACTTAGCCTAAATGAATAGGGTGACACTCACTGACTGCAGTATTCATTCCTGATGATTAGTTATCGTCGGTGTTGCAGACACTTTTATGCTAAGTAATTTACTAATTGTAGGGAGCATGTTGAGGTTGACTGCCCTCCATTTACAATCATCAGGTTTAAAGTATGGTTTGTGGTCAAAGGAATGAAAAAGAAGAACCCAGGTTCAAGGTTGTACTGTCAAAGCAGCTTCCATCAAGTGAGATTTCTATATTCAAATCCAGAGTTCCCAACGTTTACACCATAAAATTACACTAACATGCATACTTAAAGAGGTGATTGTGTGAGAATAAAAGCCTGCTTGCCACTTGCTGCAAAGAATAATAAAGTAAGATCAATGTTGAACGAGTATGTGTGTGTGTGGATAATAGATAATATATGCTGTGGTCAGGCCAGCGTAGATGATTCCACACTGCATCACATCGACTGGATGCACTCCAGATTACTAATCCTGAACAGCTGCCTGCTGTTATATTATACACACCGACAGGTGTTAAACACACATACACACAAAACACAAGAACACACATTTATAAACATGCAAACATAGATCATACATAGACGCACACGCATGCTTATGCTAGGATATGTATTGATCATTGTCTGAAAGCTTCAGTGGCCTGTATTAGACTCCACTGATAACAGCATTTGGGGGGCATGGCCTGTTTTATGTAAAGTCATTATCTTTCTACGAGCTAATTACTCAGGGTTATAGCTAGAAGTTATGGCTGGGTAACCAGGGCATAATTACACCCTTTCTGCGTTCGCAAAGACAACAAAACGGGGCTTGATTCATCAGGCATATAATCAAAATATTATTTCTAGATCAAACGTGTACATTAATAAAGTCATTAATCAGATTTTTAACCACAAAAAGGATTTCTTTAGCATTCCTCAATATTTCTTTATTTATTTATTTATTTATTTTGTGGCTGCAATACCTGCTCTGCTCAAAAGGGGGTGAAAGCTTAGTGGCTTAGCTTAGTCTTAATGAAAGCCCTGGCGGAGCTCCATGATAACAGATGCCTGTCTGTTATAAGAACCACTGGTTAGATTCTGTAGGGAGTTGATCAATTCTGTCTAGTTCTTTTCCAACAAGTTACAAGGCTAACTATAAAAGATGTTTTCTTAATGAAAGCTCACGAAGCCAGATTTGCGATAGGGTAGACATAATTACATCTAACACCATAGATTTGCTGAATAAATAGTGAATGTAAACAGACAGTGTGAAAGAGGTATTTCCAAATGTATGTTTTTAATGCAACATTATTGTAAAATCGAAACAGAAAGGTTTGCTCACAAAGAGAACAATTCTTATAAGGTCCCAATACATTTTTCAGTCACTCATGGATAAACCATTCTGGTAAGAGTATTTTGCTATTCACAATAATGATAACAGAGGACTGGACCACCAACAACAGTTTGTATACACTGTGAAATCTGTATTGATTAAAACATCCTCACGCATTCTTACATACACTCGAACACACATTAAACATTTTCAAGTATACAAACAAATCTTAGTTTAATTTTAGGTACATGCAGTGAAATACTGTATAAAAATAGACATTTGTATTGCTTTCTGTACAAACACATATATACACATATATAAATACGGAGTAAAAAAAAAAAAAAAACATAAAAGGTGTTTACAATCACATTGTGTTCACTTTTGTACAAAAGACCAAAAGTCATACCAAGTAAACAATTTTAACAGAAATGCTTCCACATGCGACTCAATCAAGGCTACAGCGGTGAACTCTCTCCCTTTCTCCTCCTTTCAGTGATTAGTTCGCTCTACAAAAATAGAGTGAACAAAAAAGAAAGAGATAGGGAAATGTTCTTTAAAGGTATAGTTCACCAAAAAATTGAAATTGTATGTTTATCTGCTTACCTCCAGGGCATCCAAGATGTAGGTGACTTTGTTTCTTTAGTAGAACACAGAGAATTTTAACTCTTGCAGTCGGTCAGTCATATAATGGAAGTGAAAGGGAATCGGCTTTGAGAGTAAAAAAACATACACAAACAAAACCAAATGAAACCCTGCGGCTCGTGACGATACATTAATGTGATACCATTGACACTCCTAACTGAGATTGTAGATAGAATGTCAATGGTCCATTTGAGAGATAGATGTTGGTAATGCACTTATAAGTCTGCGATCCACCATAAAGCTAGAAGAAGAAGAAGAAGACACATGATGCATCAGCTGTTGAGAACGCACTCAGGACAGTTCGGACATTGTGGTGAATCAGAGGTAAAAAACGATAAAAATACTGTTCAGTTTCTTGCACCGACCGATAGATTTGTGTCTTTACACATCAATGTATCGTTACGAGCCGCAGGGTTTAATTTGGTTTTGTTTATGTATGTTTTTTTGACTCTCAAAGCCGATTCCCATTCACTTCCATTATATGACTGACAGACTGCAAAAGTTTGAGTTAAAAATCATTGTTTGTGTTCTACTGAAGAAACAAATTCACCTACATCTTGGATGGCCTGGGGTTAAGCAGATAAACATCAAATAAAATGTTTTGAGTGAACTATCCCTTTGCGATTGTTGTTTAACTCTGGCGTACATCCTGAAGCAATTTGTTAATTTCGGCAACCAGTTCGCTAGCGTCGACAACCTCGTGTCTCGTTTCGTTGCGTTTTCCCTGCCGCTGGCTGAGCACACTCTCTATGTCGTCCTCTTCATAGTTTTCTGGGATTTCCTCCATCGCCGGCAGCCATTTTAAATGTGCCTGTGATACCGCGTGATTGGTCGAGCCATGTCCGCTCATCATGGCACTTCCAGGATTCTGAAAGTGAGTGTTGGCCGCCCACACAGCAACACCCTGAGGGTAGGCGGGGCCTGTAGATGATGCCTTACCCGGCAAGAAGCCCTTTCTAATCTCCATGCCGATGGGGGAAGTGGGCAACCCAGCGCATCCTTCAAGCTCACTGACCTCAGCGTAGGAAGTTGGCAGAAGACGTTGGAAGACATTGTTCATTTCTGACAGCAGAGAACTGCCACATTCCTCCTCGTTGTCTTTTCCAAAGGTAGAAAAGCTCTTCTTAGCTGAGTCAACTGACTGCTGGTCCTCTTCAAGGACCTGAGGCCTGCTCTCTTCTCCGGGAATGTACATGTTCACACGGTAATCCGAAGACGCCTGAGATGGCATCCAGCACTGGTCAGAGTGACCCAACACACGGCACTCCTCCGTACACAATCTCATGACTGCTAAGAGAAAGACAGAGACATTTTTCAATGAGTTTTAGCCGTAATTCAGAGCAAAATCCTTTAAATTTGGATTGTAAACATCAAAATGATAATGTTTTTTTAATATCTTAAATAGTAAACAAAAGGAGATGTCTGCTTATGTGTCTCGGTTGTTTTTTTTTTTTTTTTTTTTTTTTTTTCTGAAAAAAACACCACATTTGTGAGATTCCTGGTTCTAAAAGAGGCTTTTTGTAGCCTGACTACGTCAGACTTAGTACTTCTGCTCAATTTCAGTTTGAGTCTGGCAAGGCGATAATTTTGATTGTGTCCTTCTTGGAGGATCAGGTTAAGGAGGTAGCGAAACTTGCTCTATGGTTTCGTTTTCACAGCATACCTGTGTTTACAGTTGAAGTTCGAGGCGGCTGAGCCGGTACATAACACACATCATAACCCAACGTTATGTGATTGACCTTAGGGGTACACCAATGATTTTTAACTTCAGACAAGACCCCCCCCCCCCCATCACCATCACCATCAACATGAAAAATGAGCATATTTATTGTCCACATGTTTGTCTTTTCGCATTGGTCTGAATGAAAATGTAAATTAATTCTTTACCACTAGGTGCTGCTTTTGGAGTGGTAAAAATAACTGTTTCCCTGGTAACGAATATACACAAAGCACAAACACTGCTTTATCAGGCATTACTAATTTACATATTTTAAATGAAAATTAGACCGATCTGACTAATCACCGCAGAGTAGCGTCATGCAAAGGAGGGGTCTGGAAAAATTAGCCGTTAAATAAATCGTTTAGGAGTCGTTGAAAAACTTTAAGGTAAAAATAAATGCATATACCACAGTGAAAGTGTTTTTTCTTTTTTTACCTTGCATGCATGTCAACCTGTTGTTGGGGACTCCCAAAACCAAAATATCAACCTTTCATGACCCATAATAGGGGCACTTTAAGAGCGTAGTATTTCTGAAGAGATTTTTACAATGTCTCAAACTATTCTGCTTATCAAAAACTAGATTGTTAAGTATTAAATCCAGCATTTCTCATTTACTTCTTCTGAGGCCACATTGTCTACTATCCTTCTCAGCCACTGTCTAACTTCTACTTTTATTGCTAGACATTTTAGGAGAAACCTCTGAGACAAATTTGATACTGTACTTAAATGAACCATAAATCTCCTGAGCTATGAAAGAGCAACCTCTGAGCAATGAAATTTCCTCTGGGCATGTAAAAAATGGGAGAAAAGAAAGTGGGGAAAACAAAGGGATGAAAGATAAGGGGAAAACAAGGAAGGGTGAACTTAGAAAAAGGATTTGGGAGGTGGGTGGGTGAGTTGGGGAGGGAGCTTTAGAAGCTGAGGAGATTGAGAGTTTTTCATTCTTCCATTCCAGTTTCACTTGTGGAGGCTGACATCCTTTGTTAAACTGGATTATTATTCATTACCCTGGCAACACAAATCAGATATGAATGAATTTAAATATTAGAGACAAAGCAGCAAGGGAATAAAATGGAGAGGACAAACTGGAATTGGGATGGAGGAAACCGAACTGAGAGCAAATTACAATAAACTGCTTTGGCGAGGAAAGGGTGAAACTCTAATCGATGCACACAGGTTGCTTCTTTCTCTCTATGAAAGAGGAAGAGCAGGGCTGAAATAGCAGCCCTCTGGGGAGAGAAAAGAGAGTGTGTGCGTGCAATAGGGGGGTTTAACTGCATTGTGAAAGCAATTACGGTGAATTTTCCTCAGTTCAGATTTTGAAAGCATAGGGCTGTCACTCAGAGAAAAGAAAGAATACAGGGAAATAACACTCCAGTCCACGCCTCCACACATGCACATATACTGTCTTAAGCTAGTGATAAAACAGATTGACACTGTAAAAGGTAGTGGTTAAAAAATAAATAACATGATTTCAACCAAGAAATAGATCATTTAAAGGCTTTTTCCTTATTTCTTGTACATGCATATTGAGTATAAAAGCACAGTGCAGGCCATTTCATGTATACCTGCACCTGTTCGCAATTTAATAAGAGTAAGTCAGTGTAGACAGGGTGTTAAATTGCATTATAAATGTTATGTGCTCGATATAATCAAGCCGATGAATGTCATAATTTAGGGTGATAAAAAGGTGAGAAACTGCATGAGAGACCAATTGGACTTAATTTCTCACCTGGGTGGAGACGCTGGTGTCCGTCGATGTGGAAGAGGTCTCCGAAGCCGTCGCCTAGCAACCGGTCGATGGGCGAATCACGGCCCATCTCGCAGTCGCTGTCGCCCGCATCACTGTCGCCACGCCCACTATCTTTTAGACTGAACTTATCCATGTCCTGGAGGGCGTACCTGCACACACATTCACACAAACACAGTTACAGGTTAAACATGATTCTATGTAGTATGCAGCATAACATTACAACATTAACAAAGTTCAAACAGTCACTAAAATCAATTACCTTAAAAAGTGATTTGTTAGAGATATCTAACATGTACTACATTCAGAGTGGCATTATATGTTTGATATAATATGTGTGACATAATAAGCCAATCTTAATATTTTGATGGCTTAAATACTCAACTTAAAGTTTCCTAAAAGCATATGCATGCATTGCATACAGTCTAGGAACATGCATTTGCAAAACAGGCAAGCATACGCCCCACCCATCATTTTAACAAACTGTTTTTCATTTATTTAGCCATAATATAAACAGATCTATTCAGTGATGTCTCTTTGGCACCATGCATTTATCTCACACCCAAAAATGTCCCTTAAATATTTAGTTACACTTCAGCAGAGATGTGCAAGACAAAAAAGCTGCAACTATTTAATGCAAGTATGTTTTTAAATCATCATCTGGACATAGAAATGCATTATTGAATGGGACAATGGTTTCAACAATATGCACGGGATAAAATGACATGATCCAAGAACAAAACGCAGATGAGAAGAAAGAAAAAAAAGCACAGAAAGCAAGCTATGACCTCATGTGAGGAGCAGTCCAATCAGGATCTGCGAACGTGGGTGACCACGGCAACAGGGAAGTTCTGTCCTATTCTACCACAAACATTTTAGAATACCTATCATCCAATCCGATCGAACCAGTAGCATACAGCAGGTTGAGTATCACTACCCATCTACTCTACCATACAATTTGGAGCACATCATGCCCAAATAAGGAGTTGGAGCTTGAAGCGTAGTATTTGTTTGTTTGTAAGTTTACCTGTAGCTGCGAGAGTATTTGTTCCCTCTGAAGCTGGGCCGCGGCTGATACTGACCCTGATGGAGTATTGAGAGGAGCTGTGAGACTTGCTATAGCAAAAACAGATGACATAAATAAAATAAATACTGATGGAACACGACAATCATTCACACACACGCACACATACACACATACACACACATGAATGAACAAATGAAAAGTGTTAGTGTGAGAACAACAAACGATGACCTGAATGTTATGTTGACATTGGTGAATGAAAAGATGATTACAAATATAGACAGAGAATTCACTGGCTCTTTACGAAGATTAGCATCAATTACAGTCTTTAAATATGCAAGTTTTGCTTTTACCTCCACAGGGGGCGTGGCATGTGTAAGTTCCAGGGCGAAGTTCTCAGGGATGTGATTGGAGGAAATAGTGACCAAGCTGTTCAGTGATTGGCGGCTGTGTTGGCTCTGCCGACTGCCCATGTGGGCCCGTTCAGGTCCGGGCGAGGAGGTTGGTGAGTGATGGTGTGCCCGGATTGGGAGGGTCCCATTGACAGTGGGCACCAGACTGATTTCACCCTTGTGGATCTGCCGTGAGGGTTTTTTAGGGTGCTGTTGGTAAGTAGACTCAGCCACCCTGCAGTTGTATGAGCGGATGTCCTTCTTTTCACGTGAGCAGCGAAGGGCAAAGGCCACCATGATGAGAAGCAGAACGGCGCAGATCGCACCAAGGGAGATGATGATGATCATGGACACATCTAGAGCGCCATCTCCACTTCCTCTACCTGTCAGATGGGGGTTCATGTGGTTCTCAATGTTTTCATAAAGCGAAAGTCTCAGTAGTGCTCTGGCGCTGAGGGGCTGAGCACCATGGTCCTGCACTAGGATGGTCAGCTCCACGTGATCCTGTGGAATGTCCTGCATGCTGACGTTGGTCTGAATTTCACATGTTTTAGCATCCATAGCGAAGTAACCTGCCTCGTTGCCCCCTACTACAGAGCACGAAATATCACCATTGGCGCCAGCATCATAGTCTATCGCGCGGACAATAGTTAACACGTCACCGACCTCTGCATATTTGGATACTGGAACATCAGCCGTGTGGTTCCACAGCTGAGGCATCGTGATGACCGGTCTGTTGTCGTTCTCATCCAAGATGGTCAACACAACTGTCACATTATTATGCAGCGGAGGACTTCCAGAATCTTGGGCCTGGACTAAGAATGAGATCTGACTCACATCTTCGCGATCAAAAGTACGTAGCGCATAAATGTCTCCATTAGAGGGGTCAATGGTTACGTAAGTGGAGATGGAGCTCCCATGGACTGTACATTCAAGTATAGAGTAGCTCAGTTGACCATTCGGGCCCAGGTCAGGATCTGAGGCCCTCACAGATGACAGATAAGCTCCTGGTGAGTTGTTCTCTGCCGTGGAAATCTCATACCTGCTCTTCTCAAACTTTGGTGCGTTGTCATTCTCATCCTGGACCTGAACAGTGAAGTGTTTGATGGTCGACAGACTAGGAGAGCCTTTGTCTTCAGCTATAACAGTCAAGCTGAACTCTGACCTCTTCTCTCGATCCAGAGTGACATTTGTAAGGATCATGTAATTCTTCTCATATTTCTTTTGCAGCCTGAAATGACCCTGGCCGAGGAGACGGCACTCCACCTCTCCATTCAACCCAGAGTCCAGGTCATCCACCCTCACCAAAGCAACAAATGTATCTACAGGAGCTGTCTCTGATATATAAGCTATCTCCTCATTCCCTGTGGACATCAAATTGATACTAATGTCAGGCTTGTTGTCATTCACGTCCACCACTTTTATTATGACTTTACAATGTGCTGGCATTGAATTGGGACCCATGTCTTGAGCTTGAACATCTAGGTCATACGAATTTGTGCTTTCAAAGTCTACTTTCCTCACCAGTGTCAACTGACCATTATCAGAATTCATCTTAAAAGTCTCTAAGATTTTAGGTGACACGTGACTGCTAAAAGAATATACAATTTTCCCATTGGTCCCTTCATCTGGGTCAGTAGCATTCAGATCAATAAGCAAACTGCCTAAAGGAGAATTTTCAAGCAAGTTGATCACATAAGATGGCTTCTCAAACACCGGATTGTTGTCGTTCGAGTCAGCTATGCTGATTTTCAGGAGCGTGGTTCCAAATTTTGGGGGAACGCCCCTGTCTGAGGCTGCAAGCTGGAGTTCATAGCTCGCTCGTACCTCTCTATCAAGCTCTTTAAGCACAACGAGCTCCGCGTACTTGGCGCCGTCGGTTCTGGTTAGAATATCAATCATAAAAAAGTCAGACGAGGTCAGAGAGTATGTGTTCAGAGAGTTCTCCCCGACGTCTGGATCCGTGGCGCTGTCAAGGGGAATGCGCGTCCCTACGGCAGCGGTTTCGGAGATCTCTATGGGAATGACGGGGCGCGCGAACTGTGGCGCATTGTCATTAATGTCCAGAATTTCCACTTCGATGTGGAACATCTGTAGGTGCTCCGTGGGGAGGGTGAGGACGTCAAATTCTATAGTGCAGTTGAGATTCTTTTCGCACAGTTTCTCGCGGTCTATTTTGGTCCTGATGCTGATCTCTCCATCCTGGTCGCGCACGGAGAGAAGAGACGCGCTGCCGCGCTGCATGGCTCTAAAGCGTAACGGAATCGAGCTCGGAAGTTTGGACAAAACATCAGCGACATCATCTCGAAGTCTGGCGATAACTGTACCCACCTTCTGCTCTTCGTAAACTTGGTATTTCAGAGTTTGCGCCGAGACGTGCCGTGCCAATATAACGAGCATAGCAAGTTTGAGTAAAGTGGCACAGAACACTGTGCTCTTGCTGGTATCCATGTTGGGCTCCGACAGGCACAGAAATGAACTCTCAAAATGATTGTCGCTTCCTTTGTTGAGCTGTCACAGTCCTTTACATGCGTTGTTATGGTCTCAATAACATCTCCAAATCCGGAAGAAAAACGTCTTCTCAAAAGATTTCGACGTCAAAAACAGGTCTTGAAAAATCAACAGAGCGCAGGAGCTTAAAACAAGCAAAGGCATTAAAACCAAAAGCGCATATCCCTCTGTCACTAACGAGATATCTGTTGCGCGTATCTGACTGGAAGAGCAACCTCCGACTGAAGAGACTATGCGCGCGCGTATCTGTCTCCAGCTGTCTGAAGTCACTCTTTGACTGACTAACCCAAAATAGCAAAGCCTCCTTTAGAGCCACGGCTTCAAACAAAACGCTTCTCCTAAACCAAGGGCTACCCCTTCTCTCTGCGACTGACCATTCAACACAGAGCCACTAT
Organism: Carassius gibelio; assembly: GCF_023724105.1. Classification (NCBI taxonomy): domain Eukaryota; kingdom Metazoa; phylum Chordata; class Actinopteri; order Cypriniformes; family Cyprinidae; genus Carassius; species Carassius gibelio. The sequence goes on along the minus strand of NC_068371.1, from coordinate 7,240,451 downwards.
AGATCCCAATTAAATGAAGGGAGAAAGGAAGTGGATAACTCCGCCCTTTAGGGTCTCTCTCGCCCCTCTCTCTCTCCCTCTCCGAAAGGCTTCAACAAAGGATGAGAGAGCAGAATTTAAGAATAACTTGAGCTGAACTTTCCATCTTAATGATTGTCAATTCAATTAATTCACTTAACATTTACCCCTATTTTAGGATAAGCATAGTAGAATGTCTTTTTGGCAATTTTGTGCAGCTACAGCAAATATGCCTTCCTAATGTGGCCCCGTTTATGAATCTGTGTGTTTGGTGAGAACTGTTCTATTCTATCTGTGACTCAGTGTTTTTAAACACTTAATATAATATATAATATAAATATGTGATAAAGGTTATGATAGTGTGGAAACGTGGGGAACCCCACATAGTGTTGTGGAGTGTAACACCGAATGAAAAAAAGGGCACAGAGGGAAGTGTGTTGCTCTGACATATAAAGGACTGTTGTGCTTGTGGGGTCCTTTGGTTCAAGTCACGTCCTAGTCCTGTTATACCTCCTGCTTTCTGCACTTTTTTGCTTCTCCATCATCCTTTATAATATATAGTGTATAAGTATAAGTAATGAATTTATTACATATACAACCCAATAACATAAAATAAAACATTTGGAAGCAAATATGGGACTACATAGATCCTCAAATGTAAATATTAACATAGTGTGATACTCATGATAATGCCAAATGTCGGTCCCTAAAAGTACAATGGAAAGGACAGTGTTACAATCTAGTGAACTACAGTATTTCTGATTTAATATCTAGATTAAAAGCTTGTGTGAATGCTATGATGTTGAGCATATCAAATTAAACAAGAGAATCTGCAGTTTTTTAACACTCATTATAATCCAGACATACATGGAATTTTAGTTTCTCAACTCAGAATTAATATTATTTTCCCTCATAACTTCTACATTAACCTCATGGGAGTAGTGCATATCTAATTTCACCATGTAGCTCAATTCTAATAGGTTAAACTGGTGTTAAAACACTCCTACAGCAGATGCTTACATTAAAACATCACTTAGGTCATTCATTTTTGAGTAGACTCATCTTTGCATCAGCTGTGAAATATGTTTCAAACACTGCTTTAGTGCCTTTCCTAAATCCTTTTAGTATCACCCACTTTCCCTTTTTGGGGGTTCGAGTATTCTCACGCACTATACTGACTCCTCATCTGCCATACGTTTAAGCTTAAGCTGTGTGTCGAATCACTTGTTCTGGTGAGTGAGTGAAAATAACTAGCTCACGCGCACAAACAGCTCTGCTCACGTGAATAATAATGTATTACATCGCGTGCATGTCTTCTGGTCTGATTTACGCATAATGTATTAACTTAACATGTAAACGCTTAAAAAAAGTGCACAGACTTGACCGGATCATCTTTGCCGGGTAATTTGAATTCGTGCATGGGTTAAGGTTATTTTTGAGAGAAAGCTTTCTCTGAGTCTAAACTATAGCTAGAGGGAAATTAGTTCAGTTTGAAAGTGTAAAAACGAGGACAATTCAATTGCTCTATCACGCTCATGGGCAAACGGTTGAATAAAATACATTAAATGGCCTATTTCCTGACTCTCACTCAAATTCCCATGGTGATATGTTAACCCGTGGAAATGTAGCCAACCATATCAAACCCACAGAAGTTGGGCTTGGATTAATAAAACCCCTTTGGCGACAGATTTGACACAAATGCTGCTCTTTTTTTCCCAGTTTCATGTTTTATAACAAACCTAAAAGGTCCATACTGAGACACTGGGGTAGACTATTCTAGCGACTGTTTGGGAAAGTGATTACTGGGAAATTTCAGCGTTACCAGAAGGCGCACGTTTGACCCCGCCACTTTCTTTTCATTAGTTTATTCTTTTCATAAGACGCAGTGTTTGCGAATCGTCTGGGTTTCACAGGGCCAATTTTGCACCCATTTTTAGCAGGGCGATTTTAACCAGGTTTTATACGGCCGAGCGCTCTCTTTGGTTCCGAAGCTTTAATGCAATTACCTCTGCTCTAATCACATTGCCTGAACAAAGACGTCAAAGTCTTTGCTGAATTTCGGGGGTTCTGGAATCCCCGCAGTGTTGCATGAAAAATCACACAGTCTAAAAGAAGTGCGATAAGTAAAAACAGATGCGCAGCCTAATGCACTTAGACACGGTTTGGCTTATACAAATAAATAAATAAACATTTTCCCTCATCTGACATAACTTATTTAAACTCGCGAACAATGCAATAATAACTAATACATTTAAGTGAAAACCAACTTGAGAGGCAGGTGCAATTTTGACACATATTAAATATTTTTTTAGGTAACAAAACAAACAAAAATAATGTCTATGAGTGATTAGGCTCAAATGGCATAATGAACAAGTCGACGAGCAAAGAACATCTGCATTTTTTGGAGGTAGTACAACTTTATGACACCATACGTGGCCACTGCGTCTCAATATCCCTGACAGAGGCGCATCCCTCTCATGTGCCATAAAACCAGGCCACGGATTCAACTTTTGTCATTGATATTCTGTCCTTTCCCAGCCATACAAAGGCCGCAGCAGGTGGAATGCAGGCCAAATGAGGTTGGCTTCCAAACTCGCGCGCGAACTTTGCTTCTAGTGTCGATGGAATGCGCGTGAATGAGTGCGCGCTGCCGTTGTAAAGGCACGCGGGCATCTGTCGCCTCGTCTGTCTCATTATCCCTCATTCGATTAGCGCTTTCTCTTTCAAGGCGGGCTGCGTCTCACTTTCTCAATAGACCCCCGGTCACAAAGGTCTCTGACAATGAACATTGTTATTCATTCCAGGCCAAAGAGCAAAGTTAGTGCTCTCCCCCCGGTTGGAACGGACTTTTACTGCTTTATGAGTCGTTGAGCAGGATAACAAGCCTCAAGAGTCGGTTTGCCCACGTGATGCATGTAGTGCGCATTCTTAAAAACACCATATTGAGTTTCATGTCGCGGTGAGGGCGACAAATTTATTGCTGTTCTTTAACAGTAGCCCACTATGGCAATCCAGCCCTGCTATAAAACCACAAGTTTGTGTATGTACCGGCTAATTTGTGGAAATGATATGACAGCTGCACTCGAGGGCCACCCTCAGCTACACTGTGTTGCTAATGCTGTCAGTGAGAGTGTATGCTTACAGTGCAGAGAAAACTTAATATTTTCCATTCATATTTGACTGAAATCAAAGTTTGCATATTGTGAGAATAATTAAGCCTTGGGTTCATAGTTCTCAAGTCAAAAATATCTCAAAGAAAGTGATTCCTTTTGAAAAGCTATCATTGTCTGGAATTAAACCTAAAGTGTCCTGATGGGATTAAATAAAGGGACCCTTCTGTAAATGAAAATACCCACAGGATTTTCTGCTCTATACTGTGAAATCTTTATCAGAACCACACAAGTTTTAAAGAAATCTCCTTCTGCTACAGTCAGTTAAAGAATATTATCAAGAGCTAATGGTATCATTTTAGTCCCCCCCCCCCCCCTTATTTTAATAGGCCTATATAATAAATGTTTTATACATATACATTATAGTATTGCTGTTACTTATAAATTGACATTTTATTTAATAATTGCAATAGTCCCACTGGGAACCATCGAAAACATCACATTTTCTTTGTTTGTTACTGCTAGAAAAAAAAAAAAAAAAAGAAGAAAAGAAAAATTGGTACATTTTGTCACTGGGACAGATATTTACCCTACACCTTCAGGAACTAATATGTACTAATGCCTTTAGAGGTTGATAAATGACAAACGTGTTTCTGTTGAGGGTATTGGTCCATTAAACCTTTTTTTATTTTTGTTATTTTTTTCTCTCTCTACGTTGGAATATGTTACGAAAATTCCTAATAGTATCCTTTAGGTCCAAATTATGTCAAATAAAAATTCGAAAGGAATACATTCAAGATTTTGTTGCATATTCCATTGCCAAGAGTTTCTCTTCTCTGTTCTTGAAGAAATAGGTTACTCTTACTCCTGAATTTTTTTTTATTTTTTTTTTTACTAAGAGTCAATCTTATGTACCTCCCTAAAGCCACACACACACACACACACACACACACACACACTGGCAATGAGTAATACCAGCCTCTCAGCCCCAGTTCAAGCATCGTCACCCAGGACAAATCACTCTGACACTGATGTCTGCTGAGGAGGCTCCTTCTGAAGACTGAGAAAATGAGAAGGAGAGAGGGAAAAAGAAATGAAACATCGACAGAAATATTGAGAAAAAAACCTTGCTGGCTAGTTAATAAGACAACAAGGAATAGTTCACTCATAAATTCAAATCCCGTCATTATTTACTCAGCCTATTTTTTTTAAATGCTTTTATATATAAAAAATATTCGCACACACACACACATGCATATATAAATGTACTCCATAAAGGCATCATAAAAGGCAGCCATGCAAATTCTGTCATCATTTACTCACCCTTATGTGTGTGTGTGTATGTGTGCGTGCGTGTGTGATTAACGATGAACATGATGCTTTGTTCCTGACTGGACTCCATTCTTAATGACTGACAGCTCATTTTTTGGAGCACGATCACCATGGAAACAAATCAGACAACCATAAATGGGATACACATTGATGGAGTTGTTGCAGTAATGTTTTAATGAAGGTATCAGAATGCAGATGGCATTCGTGCCAACATCTGCAAGCAGCAGTTGCAAATGGGTCAATGCCAGAGCTTGGCAGGAAGATGAGCTAAGTAGAGAAAAACAGTGTTTTATTTAGAAAACATATTCTTAATTGTTTCATGCTCTCTTGACACATTTCAGTGGGCAATCCCCTAGTAAGAAACACCTCCAAATAAAGCTATGTTTTCTCAGGACTGCATCAATATATAAAGTAATGCATCTTTTACAGCCGTGTTAATGGCAGTGGAGGCCCTTCTAAGGGTTTAGGTCTCAGAAGACTGTCATGTTACATGATTGCAAAAATGTTCTTCTTAACAGACTTTTAAACAAATGAACCACAGTTTTCTCAGGCTTGTGATTTCTGGTGACTGTCTGTTTTTCATTACTGCCTTCATTCCACCAGGGAGTTGTGAGCGGCCAAAAACGTGAGTCTTAAAACAACAGCACATGCTAGCCGTAGGCGTTCCAAGAGAGGCAGTTTAACAGCGGGGGCCCGGACTCTTCTGTGTTTCCCGTGTGAGCAAAGGTTCCTGGGTTACATGTATCAGGTGGTCTGCATATCCCAAAGTTTGTTAGAGGCCAGATTTATGGCCGTGGGTAAAGGAATGGAGAACAGCTCGGCAGCGGAGAAGTGAGGCTCCTACGGATAAATTTGGTTTAAGGGTCCCTAGGTGACTTGGACAAGAGACAGAGACTTTATTGGCCAGCTGCTGCACACCTAACAAGTTTCTGTTTTAAGATCATGTCCATGTGTAAGCTGTGGAGTGTGTATGATAGTACAGTGAGAGATAGCATATTTCATTTTATGTGAAGTGAAATGAGGCTGTAAGGGATGGAAGTACATTCTACTTAATATTTTGTAACACTGTAGTACAAAACTTAGGTAGGTTCATGGATATTAATAAAGCCATAGTTGTGGTTGATTGGCTGGAAAGCAAGTGGGCAGAAGCCATTTTAGTAGTATCACTTCATACTTCATCCGGAAAAAAAAAAAAATGCTGAAAATGTACTCATCCTGAGTTCCATGGGTTTGTTTCTTCATTGAAACAGATTTGGAGAAATGTAGCATAACATCACTTGCTCCCCAATGGATCCTATGCAGTCAATGGGTGCCATCAGAATTAGAGTCCAAACAACATAAAATAAATACAAAAAAAACATCAAATGAATCCATAAGTAATTGGCACAACTTTATTTCATCAGTTAATGGCTTGTGAAGTGAAAAGCTGCATGTTTGTAATAAACAAATCTAAATCCCAAACAATGCTTCTTCCAGTGGAAAAGTCCATCTCCTGTTGTCCTCTCAGATCAAAATCCGCTAACATATTTGTTAAGAACTGTTTTGGGTGTTGTTTTGTTTCAATAGAGGTCTTGTATTTTAGAATCATTTTCAAGTTGAAAATGTCTTGATGCATTTTATGCAAACTCACAGCTTGTCACTTCACATGACGTTATTTGATGGACTGGAGTCGTGTGGATTTATGTTTTTTTTTTTGTTTTTGTTTTTTCAGCAGTTTGAACTCTCTTCCTGACGGCACCCATTCACTGCAAGTGATGTGAACAATACATCAATGCATGTTATTTCCAATAAATAATTAAAATAAACCCGCTACTCCTCTGAAATAATACTTTTCCCGATTGCACAAACATTATATTTCAAGTCTCCACGTCAGCCACAAATCATAAAACCCAAGCCCTATAAAATCAAACCCTGTCCTGTATATGTTTGCAGCCTGTTTCACTAGGAATTCTGACATATTATGAAAGTAAAAGAGCTACCATCATTTCATCTTGACGCTAAGGGATCTAAGTCAACAGAAGAAACAGTTCTTTAAAATACTGATTAAAATAAATGATTCTCCCTCACTAATAAACCATTCCTCCAGATGTAGACAGAAAGTAGAAGCCTGATGTGTAATTTGTAGAAATCTTAGTTTGAATCGTTTGCATCAGTGGTTGATTGGTTGAGAAATGCTTGGCACAGTTTCTATTCATTACCCAGATTCTTTGCAATACTAACTAACTGCACATATAATCACCCGAGGCATTAAAACACAACTGCATAATGACTCTTTTTAAATGTGCATCATACATGGCCTGCAGGTCAAAAACTCTTTGCAAAAATCATCTTCAAAATAATATTACCATGACCCAGAGAAAATTATCCCACAACACATAATATCTTATAAACAAAAGTTGCATAATAAGCAACCTGCATATAGCATGACCTCATTAATGTTTGAGAACATCAAACAGTCTTTCACTATGTAACTACAACAAAAAAGTGAATATGTAACCCATGAAAACATTGATAATTTTCATGCTTAGTAGCATATGTGCCTCAGTGATAGCTCTCTTGGAAATATAGCAATACAATTTCAGCATATCCAGTGCAGATGTGGATAAAAATGGCAAGCGCTACATCATTTGAATCAAAATGCTTGGCAAAGGAACATAAACAAATCCTAAGCAGCTAGAACGACACAGTGAGAACATGTATGTGTGACCAGAGAAGCCTATGTGATGTTCTGCAGCTACTGAAGGGGCTTCACTTGAATCACAGCTCTTACATCGGGTCCAACTAAACGTTTTATTCTGAATCTCTATGAGCCTACTGCCAAGCCTGATCCAAAGGCAACAATTTTGGGAAACGGACATCTTTGATCTATTAAAACAAGATCTTCCTCTTTGTGTCTCTTCTTCTGGGGTGGTATATGGATCTCTCCTCATCTCGTTATCCATGGTGAAAAGAAAAGTGATCAGAACCCCCTCCTGCTCCATTGAGATTGCCATGCTAGATGTCGAATAACAAAGGGGATGAAAACAAAACATGGCAAGGAAGAAAACAAGAAAGTCTCAAACAAACCTTTCACACATACTGTATGAGGACCAGAAATCCTGAAAGAAAAATAAATTAATAGTGCTGTTTGTAAAAATGTAAGACATTTTTCTAAATAACTCACTATGTATAGTTATAACATTACTATTTTGCTTCAAAACCCATTGTTATTCATTGACATTTTATTTTATTATATTTTTGAAAATTGCTTTGGCTCAATTCTTAAATGAACTTTTTTTCCCCTTAAAATAATAACTTCAGGTCTGGTATCTTGTTTACACTAGAATTAAATTTTGTAATTTTAGCAAATGTTGTGGCACATGTGTGCAAAAGAGTAAGCACAACTCTGCTATATGCACAATAAAATGTGCATGTCTTGATGATCAAAACTGATTTGTTGTTCCATAGTGAAACTGTCATACTCTTCACAACTTCTAAAAATTCTTTCATCGTGTGTGTCAACACATGCAAAATTATTCTGTTCAATTAATTAAAATATATCATGTGTACAGGTATATTCCATAAATATCCATTACATGTTTGCTACATGTATGTCTGCTAAATCTGCAAAGATACATATTTATTTATATTTTTTAATCTAAAGAATGATCGGCACACATGCATGATAAACATGGTAGCACAGATGTGTGCGTGATTCACAACAACTAATGAGTTTTGTTCTAGTGTGTGAGGCAAGCAGCCCTTCTTAGTTTGCAATATGTGATTCATGCTGTACTAGGTGTTTATATGTGAGTAAATACCTAACTTAAATAATTTAATCATATAAAGCCATCATATCTCTTCACAAAACGTGTTTTATATGGATTCCTTTTACAATGTCTTTATTACATTTTTGCATCTTCAAAGTTTTGGGTAACTGAACTCTTAATGGTGGGACAGAAACCTTTCAATAAAACATCTTAATTTGTGATGAACTAAAGTCTTATGGGTTTGGAACAATAACTGCATACACCCAACAATATAAAAACATTTTCTAAGTCTCTTGAATTACTAATTCCTATGGCAGCCCATCACCGTGCTCTGGTTAAATTACTGGAATTTTACTTTGCTCCACTCACAACAGACCTGAGACAGATTTTGGGGCTGAAAACCCCTACTATATGCAACTTTGTGCTTGATGTTTTGTTTTCTCCATTATACCTGTTAAAGTTTAATACTCTGTTTCAAAAGGCCATAATAGTGCTAATATTCCTTTTCCCAGCTATCATGATTTCTCAACTGTACGTTTCCAATCAGTCTGGAACACACAGGGCTGAAGCTGATAAGACACAGGTGATAAGATTCCATTTTGTTATCTCCACCTCTCCCCTCCCCACTTTCTCCTGCCTTATTTGGCCCACACTGCCTTACTGATTGATGAATGGCAGCTAGCATGGCCAGATGCTAGCAGCTGATAGCGCTTCCATCACAGGCCTGGCTGAACTCTCTCTACCTGGAGATGTTTCACTGAGATAGTGCATGGTGATGCTGGGCTACGATAGAGCTTGTAGCCTTTATCGTGGTTTCACTGAAACACACATGCTAACAGATGTTAGCAGACTGATAGTATTAGCATCACTGTTGTCTAACAGCCGCTGATGAACTGGGGCAGAAGTGAGCTACTGTTAGCACTGGCACAGACATGCTGACTTCAGCTCTCTCAAAACACAATGTCACAACGTTGGTCGGTTGGATGGATGTATAGCTGGAGAGACAGATGGATAGATCCTATAGACAGATGGATGGATGAATACTGTATACTGTAGATGAATGGATTGACAGATAGATAGATACTGCAGACAGATGTATGGATGGATGGAGGCTACTATAAATTAATGGATGGATGGATACTGTAGTTAGATGGATGGGTGGATTGGTGGATAGATAGATAGATAGATAGATAGATAGATAGATAGATAGATAGATAGATAGATAGATAGATAGATAGATAGATAGATAGATAGATAGATAGATAGATAGATAGATAGATAGACAGATAGATAGATAGATAGATAGATAGATAGATAGATAGATAGATAGATAGATAGATAGAAAAACAAAACATTCTAATAATGAGTGGTTATACAAATAAACATATTAATAGATATTAATCATGATTAGACAAGATGTGTCCGCTGGAAGTATCCCATCTCCTCAGTGTCGGTGCGTTTGATGACCTCCAGGCTTTTGATCGTGTCACACATTCAAAATCCTTTCACAGGTCTGAGTGAAGAAAGGGTAGAGGAGAGGGACAAAGACAGATAATAGCAGCTTTTTCCCTCATTTTTTTTTCTCTCCTGCTCTATGGGGGGTAAAGAACTTTCGAGTCTAGCTTGTTGGACTGCTGAGAGAGAGAGTGATTAGAGGAACCCGCCGTTAATTAAAGTGAAATAGAAAAGAAAGAGTGAAATTAAACCTGCTGCGATGAATACTCAATTAACTATGAAAAGTGAGTTAGGGGGGAGAAAGAGAGAGAAAAAGATGCTGCGAAACAGACAGTCAATTCTCACATCTAGAAGGACACTGTGACCTGTTATTTTTCACCCAACTTGTGGAAAATCAAAGTTGCAAATTAGTCCTTAAGAACAGAAATAAGCTGTTCTCCGTGCAGGAGTGTTAACGCTGTGACAGGGTGAGCTCAGGTTGCTGTGAATTATTTCCCCCCCTTAATTACATCATTAGCTTGTGTTTCTCTGAGAGTAAAATCCATCCATCCATCCATCCATCCATCCATCCATCCATCCATCCATCCATCCATCCATCCATCCATCCATCTATCTATCTATCTATCTATCTATCTATCTATCTATCTATCTATCTATCTATCTATCTATCTATCTATCTATCTATCTATCTATCTATCTATCTATCTATCTATCTATTAATCCACATATCTTAGTTACAGTATCCCTCTATTGATACAGCATTTATCCATCCACCACTCTGTTCATCCATGTTCATTTTCCACAGGAAATCAACTTTGACTCAAAGGAAGTGAGTTGTAAATGGTACAAAATTAATAAAAACTTATTTTAAATCTGAGAGTGAGGTAAAATTAGATGATCACACACTTGACAGTAATTGTCTTTTAAGTAGTGAGTTCATCTGTTTCTGGAGATCAGGCCTCATCAAGGTCCATTAACCTAACATGTGCCATAAATTGGGCATCAACTCTTTGAAATCCAAAAAATAAATACAAATCTTTATCAAATATGCATGCAAATCAAGTAAACGCTCATTTTTGTTAGATGGTATAAATGAATCATATGCTTACAGTTCTTTTAAGGGAAGAAAACACATAGACATGTACCAATTCTTGGTGATCTGAATTAAACGGAAGCATTGTTTTACCTAAATATGTTGTTCTATCTAAATGTGTTGTGCCATTTTTTTTTTTTTTTTCTGAACATCACAGGAATCTCATCAGCAGGGTTTGATCTCGGTGTAACATTATTTTCAATCTCTCTCTCTCTCTCTCTCTCTCTCTCTCTCATAGCTACTTCCTCTTGCTTTCATCTGTGACACTGTCAGGAGACTGCTGCAATAGCTACATGTGTGTTGCATTTAGCACCCTCATTAACCATGCTTTTGTTTTGCCGCACCGTGTTCAGACTTTACGCTTTGCAGAGAAACAGAAAATAACAAGGAGAGAGAAGCGGGGGCAAAGCACAACACTCTTTGAGCGATTAAATCTTTTCTCACCTCTCAGTTCACCGCTGACGGCTGAGCCAAAAATAAGGGATCGTACAGACATTGAGAGAGGAAGGAATATAGGGAGAGTTGTAGCATGGTGCTGTTTGATCTGATGAGAGCTGATGGAAATGGGTCAGGATGGGTAATCATGTAGGGCTGCATGTCTTTTTGCCCTACGGTGTGTGAATGACCTGTTGGGGCTCGGTGCACAGGTTTCACACCCTTAGGGCGGGAACACAATCTTACTATCTGTCAGATGCAGTCAGATGCCCAGCCATGCAAGAAAGCACACATATATGTTTGCATAAAACAGCTTCACTATCATTTTTATCTTGAGAAAGCAGCTCGGGGTTCTTAAGGTATTTGCCTTAAAGCATTCATATGAATTAATATTAGATGTGTAGCATTCACATGATGCCGCTGTATTACATAAAGATCAATTGCATGGTAGATACACATTAACAAAAATCAAGTCTGACATGTACATAATCATAGGAAACACAAATCTGCATATTAAGCATGTACGTAAAAAATAAATATGTATATATATATATATATATATATATATATATATATATATATATATATATATATTATTTTTTATGAATTTGCTTGGGGAAATAATACAGATAAAAGTTGATGGTTCTGGGGTGATTCAAACTTACAATATGCTAAACATATAACAATAATTATGAATTTAAAATCAAACTAAATAGTAAAATGACTTCATGTCAAAAGACAAAAAGACTGGATTTTACGATTTTTGCAAATTCATATTGTTTTTGTAGCATTTTAAACACACTATTCATTTAAATGAGCATTCAAAACTCAATGATTTGTTTGAAATATTCAAGCAGCTCATTATGGAGTCTGATCAGTGTGTAAAGATGAAGCCGAAAGTTCTAACTTTAATTCGTCCTTCCTTTGCATTTCTCTCACCGCCTTGCACTCTTTCTCTTTGACCCCCACACTATGTATTTCTCCCATTTTGTGAGTTGTAAAAGCCCAATATATAATAAATTTCATGTGCTGCTGAAGCTTTAGATCTTTTTCATTACTCTCTATTCTTCTCTCTCTTCCTTTCTCTTAGTGGGGTTCTTTCGGTGGAGCCATATGGTGAGTGTGAGCGGATCAGGGTGGTTGATGGGTGTTTCACCCCAACACAAAAGCAGGGGGCCTGCTGAATGATACCCATGAATGCATGAGGACAAGCGGGGTGAAAAGGAACCTGTGGCTGTGTCATAAAGGAGCGACGGGGGAGAGGTCCCATATGACATCACAAAAAAAGAACAAAAGAGTTTATCAGGTCTTTCTCCTCGGTGCACTCCACCCTCGCCAGAAAGCACCAGCTAATTATCCTCCATCCTGACAGAAGGGGTGTGCATGTATTTGTGTGTGCACGCATCTAGACTGAGATTGAGCAGCCGGGTTCACATGCTTTTGGCACCAATTGAGAAAAGAAACATCTCCACTGCTCTGACTGATGAGGATTTGTATGCATGTGCATGTGATGACTTGTTTCAGGAGGTTGCATAAGATATGAGATGCCGCTTTTCTTCTAAGCAATTATTAAAACAATCTATGATTATAAAGCAATAATATGAAACTAGATTTACTGAAGAGAATGTGAGCAGTGCTTACAAGTGCAAACTAATCTTGATGATTGCCAAGGTCAGAGCTTGTACATTTATTGATAAAATGCAATTATTTACAATAAATAATAATAATAATAATTAAAAAAAAATGTAAATTATTAAAACAATAAATGTTCGAATTGCAGTTGGTGAATTACTTTTACTTTTTATAAATTTATCACATCTTTGAAAGTATTATTTTCTTCCCAAAAAAGAAAAAGAAAAGAAAAAAAAGAAAGAAAATAAATAAATAAACTTTTGAACAGTAGTGTATAATGCTATAAAAAATGTGTATTTTGAATAAATGCTGTTCTTTTTTTAAACTTTTGAAATAACATAGATAATTATCCATCATACAATGATTTCTGAATATGATGTGACACTGAAGACTGGATTTATAGCTGAGGAAAATTCAGCGTTGCCATAAAATAAATAATTAATATTTAATTTATATTAAAATAGAAAAACATATTTTAAATTGAAATAATATTTTACTATATATATATATATATATATATATATATATATATATATATATATATGTGTGTGTGTGTGTGTGTGTGTGTGTTCTGTATTTTTGATCAAACAAATGCAGCCTAGATAAGCATAAGACACTACTGACAGTGTTATGTTTTTTATTTTTTTATTTTATTATTATGTGGTTAGGTCAGGGTGTTCTGTGTGGATTCTTGGTCTTGAATTGCAATGATTGCTAAGCAGCTTTCAATGAGAAAAAGCGAGCCTAAACAATGAATGCATTCAGTGGCCGAATCCTTCTTTTCCCTCATGTCTAGCTTTAAAACACATCTGTTTTCATGGTACTTGACTGACACACTATTGCCAACACCCTTTCAGTCGTATCCCTCCCACTCTCTTTCGAATGATGATGTTGGGTATGAATGTGCTACAGCACTAGAGGGAGAGGAACATTTGGTGAGGGGTTTGGGTAAAGGAGCTCCCCATTCTTACACACATCATTACCCCTGCAAACATTCACTCTACAGATGGACTCTCTGGAAACACATGCACACTCTATTGTCACTTCATAGACATTCTCTCAGCATTCCCCTTATAAAGCTTTCTTTGGTATTTCAAATTAATTTATAACCTTTTTAAAGTCAAATTGCTGATCTGAAGATTTAGTTTACACTATAATACAAATTTCTCACAAGCACCATAGCTCAACATTGCTTGCACATTACCAAGACCACAAGTCCATCTTTCATAGAGGGTATTTAAAAGTATCTTGGTCTGCTCAAATTGAAAAGTGTATAATTCTCTAGCCATTCTAACTACTCTAGTGATATGACTATCGATGTAAGAGTAATTAGAATAGTTGCTAGGTTGTTATTATGGGTGATACATTTTCTGAATAGAATGTGTAACATGTCACTAATGGCTGCTAGGAGTTGCTAAGTGTTACTTCAATTGATAAGAGCCCTATTATATCGTATTCTATTATATTCTGGTCTAGATATGTTCTATAGTTCAATGAATTTACTTGGCATGCAAAAATTGTGTGTCTGATCAATAGCACACATGGTGAATGATTAGTTACCAGTGATGGGCAAAATTAAAAATACCCTACCATTCAAAAGTTTGGTGTTGGGAGAAATTATTGCTCATATTCAGCAAGAATGCATAACATTTATCAAATGTGTGGTGACACAAAAGGCATTTATAGTGTTATTTTTTTTTTATGTTTTATTATTATTTCTTTTGAACTTTCTATTTATAAAATAATCCAACGGCTCATGGTTTCCACAAAAGTATTAAACAGCACAGCTGTCAATTGGTACTACTAATAAATGTTTCTGGTTCACCAAAATGATCACATTATAATGATTTCTTAAGCTTCATGTGGCACTGAAGACTGGAATAATGGCTGCTAAAAATGAGCTTTGCCATTACATGAATAAATTACATTTTTAAATAAATTAAGCTAGAAATTAATTAATTAAGCTAATTTGTTATAATATTTCACTATATAATAATAATAATAATAATAATAATAATAATAATAATAATAATAATAATAATAATATATATATATATATACACACACACACACACACACACACACACACACAGACACACACACACACACACACACACACACACACACACACACACACACACACACATATATATATATATATATATATATATATATATATATATATATATATATATATTGTTTTCCAGATTTCAGAAATTTAAAAAATCTTATTCCCGAACTTTTGAACAGTATACATTTTATTTTATACAATCAATAACCTGTTGAAATACGTTACAAGGCATTGCAAATTCAGTTCAATGGAGCACCACCCTATAAGTAATAGTGATGTTGCCACAACAAAAACAACGATTAAACTCTCTCTCTCACACATTTTCATTTTAAACCAATAAAAGCTGATGGCTGAAACAATACTTCATCTCAGAAAATGAAAAAAGTCCCTCAAGTCCCTCTCAGCGTCAAAACTTTTCAGGTCGTTTCTCTGAATGCATATCAAAATAATGACCATGGCTGGCAGTGAGAAGAGGCCAGGCCTTTGTTAGGGTTGTCAGGGAGGTCTCATTAAAAGGGACCAATGGACAAATGAGGCGCCTGTAGAACTTTGTCTGAATGGAATACTATTACACTAAACTTCCACTCCATCACTCCCGGGACCCTTATGGCTCAGCAATCCCCTCCCAATAGACTCAATCTAAATCTGCTGTAGCAGAAAGCACCACCAGTGCAGGAATGAAATATTGCCACCCCTCCCATCCGCTTTTGTATGGATGGGACAGTTGGATGGTGAGGCCTGGAATGCTAAGCTGGAGGTTCTTTATTAGGTTCACTGATGGGTCATAGCAACTTTTCAAAGGGTGATTTACATCTCTGGTGGCCTGTTTGGGTCTATGAGCGATGGTTCGTATTTACTTGTGCTATTTGGGGCAGTGGCCCAAAATAGATTTGAAAATGGAGTGCGCAATATGTTTCATCACTCTGCTATGCAAAAATAAGTTGCTCTTTTCGAGGGTGCAAATGAACTGTCAGGTGTTCGGAGATAAAACTATTTCAGCAGAAGCAATAGTGCAGTGTTAAATGCTTTTGCTTCCTTGCCCGACATATACAGATAAAATGCAAAACCCTTACAAAAGTAGTCATTAAAAAGCACTACTTTTCCAAAATTCTGCATTTTGAATTACAGAAAGTGTTTTACCCTCTAACAATGAATGGTCTTTTAGTAGTTATTTTTAATCTACTGCTCTCCCTCCATCACAAAAGAATGCTGGGAAATTCTAGCTTTACTAAATATAGCCGTGATGACTGTGATCAGAGTAACAAAAAACATGTGTGCGTTTTCACTAAATTTTTGGGCATGAAAGGATTTTTTTTCTTAACCGACTCCATGGCAAACTGAGTGGGTGATGGGATGGATCCCGTTCAGGAAGTCCCATGACCTTTCTGTGTCAATTTACACAAACTGAGAAACAAAGTGTGTCTGTTATGCTAATGCATTCTACCACTGACCTATTTGGGTTATATGTACTCACTGTCATCATCAGGTTGCCTGTATTGTGATTTAAACAAATCACTTTAGGACAAACGTTGACGTAGACAAGCTTTAGTGTGGTTACTGAGAAGAATCCTTTTTGTAATCCCAGATGTTGATCCAGGTCCAGCCTCGGCATGGGGGAAATGTGTCACCTCTGCTTTCCTTTCCATTCCCTAAAGATATTATTGAATGCAGGCATGCATCACAATTTGAAATTGAAAGCATGGTTCCTGTATGGGTCCCAGCAGTGCATTACAGAGCCCAAATAAGCATTCCCTAGTATGCTGGCTCAAGCAGTTTACTTCACTTTATTGTTTTAAATTTGAATATATATTTCTTTGAGAATATCTTTTGGTTTTAAGAAAGAAAGAAGCATCTGTCTTAATGGGGTCATGATGCAGCCTTTCATTTTATGGACATAAATGTCAGAAGTAATACAAGTTGTTAGAATGTGAGATCAATCTTCAGTGTGTTTTGATATTTCGGTGCAATATCTGAATTTCTTTAGTAAGGAGAATGCATTTCTGTAATGCAAAACTAATTGAATTTGCGGTGGTTCACTTTTGCCAGAAACGTGAGGGGAGTTTTATGAGATATCAGGTTGACATTCTGCATTCTGCTGAACACCCATTGAATACACTGCATGGAATAGATGACTAGAAGAAAGCAAGCAAAGAAAAATTAGGAAAACACCTCATCATCATTAGCGAAAATGAGTTGCAGAGACAAAGGCTCTTTTTTACAAAGTAAAAGAAGACTAAAGGTATGCCATTTATTTTTTTACAAACTTTTGTTTTGCATTCAAAACATATCCTACAGGGAAGTCATAATCATTGGACTTTAGCTTAAAAAACATCTCCACCCAAGAAAGAGAGAGCATGATCTGTCATCTGCCAGATTGAGCAACCTTACAAAACATTCATAAATTAGTTATTCTTTATAGCTTATAAAGAAAAGCTACAGTGTTCAAGATAAACACATTTTTGTAATTCCTTTTAGCAATAATTTGGACAATTTAAAGTCTACATTCAAAAAGTCAAGAAAGAATACAGCTGTAAAAATACACAAAATAGATTTTAGTGAAAATGTATTTTCTGGTTAGCAAGGTCACATTAACCACTGATGGTAAATGTTGCAATGGAAGGCTGGAATCAAACCCACATTTATCAAATAACCACCAGAGCACAACATTTCGGTAGTTTTTTTTTTTTTTTTTTTTTTTTTTTTTTTGATAGTTCACCCAAAAATAAAAATAAAATATCCCATGATATGCACACCCTATAAGACCTTAATTTTTCAGAAAAATACACTCTTGAAAAATGAAATTTTGAAGCAAAAAACAAAATGCATCCGGTTGGTTAATAAAGGCCTTCTGAGTAGAATCTATGCATTTGTATGAGAATAATATCCATATTGAAAACTTTATAAACCATAATCTCTAGTTTCCACTTACTGTAGAATCTGCATACATGAGATATGCATTCCAGCAGATTACGTAGGACGTAGGTGTGGTGTAAGCCAATAAGTCTTGCGAGGATCAAGTTTAGAGTAAAGGAAAACCAGTCTCCTCTTGGCTTATAATCACTGCCCATTTTTCTTTACAAATCCTTGTTTTATATTTCGTATTTGTGACCTATGTTTTGTTTTGCTCTCTCCTCTGTGCTTCTGTATTCATCACTTCTCACCGGAGCTCATGGGTGCAGAATACTTTCAGATAAAGATGAAAGTGTACTATTCGACACACTGCATCCACCATTCCTGCCCATGTTCTCTGGTTTGTTACATAGATTTGAGTGAACTAACATTCAGCCAATCACAAGTGAGTATTATGAGGCCAATCGTCTTTCTACTTCAAACAGACGGAAGTGGTAACAGCACATTGCTATATATGTTTTAATGGGGTGCTTTGCACTAATTAATAAAGGTAAAGCCTATATACACACATTAGAAACAAGCTGGTGTAGTGCCGATAAAGTATGCTAAGTGTATGTGGAAGTAAGGGCACTATATCGGGTGCAAACCTGAATTTTAAAGATTAAAAGTGACACGCTGTCACTTCGCAATTGAAGCACAAAACGGTGTAATCACTATAGTGATTGATTCATTTGGTTACTTAGTGGTGTACACTTTTATTGCAGTTTGGGTATCTGTAACAAGAAAAGACAAACATATTGTGCTTAAACAGAGCGTTTGAATAGCTTTATGTGCAATTGAAACCCATCTGTTTAACATGTCTCTCTAACAGTTAAAATTGTAATAATAGGCCCACATTTTAATGTTATTTCTCCTAAATATCCTGGCTATACATTGTAACCTGGTGAATGCCCCTTGTGTGTATTAAATGTACGTATAAAGATTATTTTATAAGATTGTTATTGCTAACTTTTACCAGAGCAATACAGTAATGTGTAAGTACTGCAATATATACTTAATTAATTAATGTATAAAAGTTAAAATAACAAACACAACTTCAGTTCTCAGTTAAAAAAGTGTTTTTACAAGCATGAATTATAAAATATATTTACAAAATAATACCAGCAGTTACAAATTAACATTTACACTACAAGTGCAATGTAGTCATGTTTTCTGACTACCGCTGAAGATGGTTTGAGTCATCAATTAAACCTGTATTTAGCGCTGTCCACTCGTGATCAAATCACTGAGACGGATGTTACAGTAATACCAGGTGCCTCTGCCTCTCTGAGTTTAAAATGAGGCAGGCAGACTTCAGCACGACTAGACAGGTAAACCAGAGACAAACATATTTGTTTGGATTTGGAGACAGAGAGAGAGAGAGAAACAACAAAACATAAGATAGAGAGAGAGACCGTGTTAGAAAGTGAGAGAGAGGCAAATGTTTTAGTTCGGAGTAGAGAAAGTAGCTGTCTGTGAACGTGTGATAGTGAGAGAACGACTGACAGTCCAGCCGAGAAAAAGAGCAAATGAGAGAAAAAGGGACGACAGGTACAATGAAAAGTCAAAGGAAAAAAGACACCTCTAGTAAAAAATGTGAGAGGTGTTAGTGGTGAAAGAGGAAAGGCTGAGCTGTCATAGTCTTCCGCCTCATTTCGGGGAAAAACAAAAGTCAACCTGCACTGGAAATACATCGCCGTCAAAAGAAGATACGTAAACACTGACAAAGAGTGAGACAGAAACCAGCTGAGATGCCTGCTTAACCCCATAGGCAGTTTTTTCTGTCTTTCTCTCCCTCTTGCTCGATGTCTCCTGTAAATTCAGCAAACATCCTTTGATGTCTCGCACAGATGGCAGAAATCCCCTTCCTTGTTGCCTACCTGTCTGTCTGGGCACTACCAAACCGAGGTGTGCCAGTGTGGGTTCAAAACACTTGTAAAGAAGAGTTGCCTTTTCACAATAGTTTTCACTCAAGTCAATGTTTTGTTGCATGATGCAAGAGAAGAGACTTCTTTAAATCATGTCAAAAGTTTTTCAAACCTCCAGTTGACTCTGTATGTGTGATGCAATATGTGACTGTGAGGAGGAACAAATTACATTTTGAAAGCTTTGTTGGAGACACGAGTCTGTTCATCATCAAGAGTTTGGGTTGTTTGGTTGGAGTGAAATCAGTTTTCAGATTTGCAGTTGGCATGTATACTATTTATATTAAATCCCAATTAGCAACTTTCCTTCTTCACTGTCACACTTATTACAGCTAAACGCATTCCTCATACCTGCTTCTTCAAATAAAATGTCTTCAGCAAGCAGCTTGCAATCCTTGTTTACAATAAATCTGTGCCGTCTAAGGGGTAATTTACACTTAACATGTTTTTCTATATACGTACATACACACACACACACACACACCAATTGAAGAGTCAGTTGATTCCATTTATTTTTGTATCTAATTAATTGAATTTTAATCACTCATCAAATCCATTATTGTTACATGAGAAAAGCATGAAATCAAGTGAAATCATTCATACATGAAATCAATGAAATCATTCATATATTTGAACTGTATTTATTGAACTGTTGTATAAAATCAATATCATATTTGGACTTGCGCTATTCGGGACAAAAACAGCACTTGTACGATTACTGTACCTCCTGGTCATGTGATATTGCATAACTATATCATGATATAAATATGAGACAAAAACTCATAAAGGACACTGATTGTAACTTAAGCAAAATAATAATAATAATAATAATAATAATAATAATAATAATAATAATAATAATAATAAATGTAAGCGCAATGTTCAAATAATTCCATGTTAACATAGAAAAACTTTTGAAATGCAGCATGGTGAAAAAAAAAAAAAAAAAAAAAATTGCACTGTATGATCGATACTATAGTGAGAGCTCAAGGTTTTGGTGGTAAATATAAAAGTAACAAAAATATGTATAAAACATTAAAGATGTTATCAGTTATTGATTCATTTGGGTGGTAAAATCAAACTGTGGATTTGGACAAAGCAATCAAATCAAGTGTGACAACAGCCTAAAACTATATATGTTATAATAGCCCACATATGAATAGAAATTTGGAAACAGATTTGCACTGTATGACAGGCGGTGGTGGACTGACAGAGAGGTGAGAGCAGGAGAGGAAGCTTTGAATGCATCAGCCAAGTATTTCCCATGTTTATTATTAATGGCCTCTCTCTTAAAAATGACACTTCCCCAATTTCATCAAGTCACCGTCTCCAGGGCTGTTTATCATGTGTGTGTGTGTGTGTGTGTGTGCCTGGATTTCACTGTGTGCTACAGTGTGTATGTGTGTGCTCTCCATCATTCTGTGCCAGAGGCTAGATTAATCCAATATATCACCACCAAAACCTGTGCGACCTTCATATGAGTCCCCACTGAATCGCCAACTCTCTGGACCCTTCTGTGGACCCAAATATAAAGGAATAGCAGAAAAGGATTTTTATAATCCACTTCAAACATTATGATGAATTGGGGTTGTGGTTATGTAGCTGTGATTTACAAATCGCATGTAGAAGCTATAAAAGATTTGACACATACTTTCAACATTTATTATTACTTTTATTTTCTTTCCTTATCTTTTATATTATGTGACATTCTAATAAAAACAAATGTCACATAGTTTTACAAATATCTTGTAAGTCCTTTTGTTGCATATTATTTTAATTATTTATCATTCTTTATTCAAAATAAAATATTAAATAATTAATTTCTGATAATCCAAGGTTGCTATGGTCATCTTTGTTTACACATGAAACTTGTGGCTATAAGAAAACAGAGGAAAGTGTTTTAGGAGAAAGTATAGCATCTATTCCCAGGCAGTACCTTCCTGTGAGCAACATAGATAAGCAGAGGGTCTCTTTCTGCCAGACCTTTACAGGTCAAATGTGGACATAAAGCATTTGAATGGGAACAGTGAGCATGTGGGATAGACATGAAAACTTCAGAGCATGCTTTATGTTTTTCCAGTCCAGGCAGGAGTAAGATTTAGAGGATATGTAAAAAAAAAAAAAAAAAGAAGAAAAGAAAAAAAGAAAAAAATCAAATAACAATACTTTGGGGGATTTATGGAAAGCACAATGTTAATTTCCCCTGTTTCATTCTTCTGTGTGGATAATATTCTTTTCAATGTAAAACGAGTCTAGCCATCGATAAAATTGCAGTGCCACTGCAAGTGTTAGCACCATCTAATTTAATTCAATCCATTGACTTTAAAACTTATTTTATTCCCCTATTTTTGAGATCTAATCATAGCAAACAATCAATCATTTGTCTCTATCATTAATTGTGCTGATCTTTCATTGGCTTTAAGTAATTTTCAGTGAAAAATGTGCAATAGGTGCTTCCTTCTGTTCCCGAAATGTGCTGCAGCAGCAGTAAGCGGATATAGTGATTAGGTAAGAAAATGCTGTTCTTCAAATTCTCCCCCTCAGTTTCTCCCAGAAAGCATTTGTGGTTGACAGGAAGTGAGGCATTAGCATTGTTTATTTATCCCCCAGTTCACCCATTCTTCCTCCAAAATGGTCCCTCACATCTGGTGGCTATTACTCTGCACGGACATCAGCACTCTGATCCAAAACCCTCGGCCACTCTTCATAGTGTATTATTAACCCAATTTGGACAGATAGCATCTCAGCACTCCAGAACCATTATGCTAATTTAATTTGTGCTATGCTAGGCTGACTTTGCCCATCAGATAGCATTATAAGCTACATGTCTGACTGTAGTGAAGGCTGACAGATCTTGAGTCACTGCTACAGGGGTTGTGTGTATTGGAAGAGGACTGGAAAAATAATAGATTTGTGTGTGAAGGTATGTTGAATTTTATTTATTGATTTATTTAACCTAAGGTTAGTCCCTAGCTATCAGAATTGGGACAATAGTTTGCTTGGACTTGCTCATTATGGTTGGAGGTAAATTGAGCTTGTAACACAGGTTGTGGTTTTAGAAGAAGGAGGAAGGAACAATGGATTTCACGCGGGCCAGATGTGAACTGGATCTGGGCCAACACTATATTGCTGTCTGGGAATACAGAATCCTAATATTTCATATTATTGCATTGTATATTACTATAATCACAATTTTTCATTTTGTGACATGCTTTGGTAATCCATACAGCAACATAGTGATGGCCGAGATCCAGCCCACATCTGCCCCACATGGATTTCACGCGGGCCACATATGGGCCAGATCTGGGCCGACACTGCTTGCTGTCTGGGAATGTACACACAAAATATGCCAATAAAGTACATTAAACTGAATAGAAAATCAGACTTAAAACCCACTCATCATGTAACTGTGCAATAAAGTAAAAAAAAAATGGTTTTCTATTTATTTTTTATAAAAAAACAAATCAACCAATAAAGAGTGAGTGTATAAATTATACAGACTATAAGAGAAGCGTAACCGATTTATTGCAGTTGTTTCAAAGAGCAGTACCACAGTAAGCCAAATTAAGATGCATTTCAGTTGCAGTCCTCTCAGGCAGAATATAATAGAATCGTGAGGAGCAGGGAATAATTTAAATTGTTAAACGCTGAAAATACTATCCCGATCCACTCTGTCAAGGCGCGCATTTCTCATTTAAAACACACATCACCGGAAACACGGCATGTTGCAATCTATAATGAAACCAGCGAGATCCAATTAGTGTTTGATATCGCTGCCATAAAACTTGTTTTAAAACTTCTTAACGGCACATTTTTCATATTGTTTGCCGGATCCCCGTTCTGCGGTCATTGCCACATATGGCCCAGCTCTGGCTGAAAGGGTACATGCCATTGCCGACAGGGGGACAGCAGTGCCAGCTTGAGGCCAGATTTGGGCAAAGTCCATTTGCTATGTGGGAGGATGACTGAACACCCCCCTACACACACACACACACACACACACACACACACACACTTCATTAAATTTGTAGCATTTGTTGACCAGGTTGTTTAAATGAAAATTAATGACAACCCTAACTCAATTTGAACACCCCTGAAATTCCCCTGAAGCAACATGCAGAAGTGGCTTGCACCAGTGGTGTTTGTTCCCTGGTTTGCTGCGTGGGGTTAAAACCTACAAAACAGTCCTGATCTTTAACCATTGAGCCACACCACCCACACTAATAATATGCCGACAATCTAAACCACATCCTGCTGAATGTATGGGAAACAGGGAAGTATCGGAGTTTCCTGGGAATGGTGCATCAAGCAGGATGTTAATGTTCTTTAAAGACATTCCACAAATAGCAGATGAATTTCTGTCTACATGTACTCAACACTACTTAAAATAGACCACTTAGGAGTAATATGTGTGAGCCTATTCAGTAAATGCATATATTACCAAATATGCTAATAAAGGGAAAATATGCAAAAAAAAAAAAAAAAAAAAAAAAAACCTTAACCCACAATGCAACCCGGGTGAATTTGTGATTGGAAGAATGATGTGTGCAAAAATAGCCTTGAAAATATCAACCGCATTCCTTCTGTGCCGCTGAAAATGGCACATTGCCCTTACTCATTAATACCGTGATGGATTTCTTTAAGTTAAATATAATTGAAGCTTTAAATTGCTTCAGTTGACTCCAGGGGCAAAAATGACTTATCTTTTATACTCAGCAGCAGCCCTCCCCTCGCCCTCTTTCACCATGTACATTAAATCAATGCCTGTGTTTTCGGGTCATGTTTGAATCATAGCTGATGTAAATGGAAATATGAATATGTAATAGTGAATATGAATAAATTAGCTAAAGAAATAGTAACATGGGCTTTTGAATAGCTTAGGTATAAAGTGAGCATTAGGTGGCCAAAAGCCTTGGTTTCCCACATTTACTGCCCTTTTCGACATGGCGCTCTTTGTGGAGCATGGTAATGATCAGAGGTTGGGTATATGCAGGGCCGCATTAAGACTGTAAGGGGCCCCTGGGCTAAACCTCTTGCAGGGTCCTACATCCACCAGAACTACTAAACATCCAAACCTATAAGTCTGTCATATAAAACATACAACATATCATGAACTACACATATGCACATAGTCCGACATATACTACAGAGATATCTACATATAAAATATGTAGGATTAAATTCTAGGTGTTAATGTTGATTGAATGCATTATGAGCTAACACTAAAGGGGTCATGAACTGCATTATTTATTATGTTGTGCTGTTCTCTGAGGTCCACTTATAATGTTAGCAAGATTTTTACATCCAAAACATCATAATTTAGAAGTAATAGGCTGTTTTGACCTCCCTTATCGGGATGTTTGAATAGGCATGTCGTATTGTAGACTCAGAAGTAAACGTCACCGGTATGATTGGCTAAACGTTTTGCATTATTGCAAGTTTGAAATGATAGCAGTGTGCCCACCAGTGTTGGGTATAGTTACTTTGGAAAGTAGTTAGTTAGGTTACAACGTTACCATCAATTAAAAGTAATCAGTTATGATACAGCGTTACCTATTCATAAAAGTAACGCGTTAGAGTACTCATGCGTTACCAAAAATTAAAAGCCGTCTGCAGCGGCTCACACATGACAGACATAGCCCCCGGCCCCTTTAAATGCACCTAAAAGTCGTGACTCCCGACAATGAATAACGTCAGTCATCCGACTAAATTAACACTGCAGGATAACAATAACAGGAAAGACAGTCAGCAATAGGCTATTCCACATGGCGTTTTATTTTTTTTATTATCACAGAACATATTATTAATCAAAATTCGCACCTACCCAGCCCGGGTAGCCTAGGCTACTGTATATTATGAGCACCACAAGATAACTCCTGATTTTTCTTTAACTTTAAATAATGCAGTTATCAAAGTACAAGTATGCTTACTTGTAAACACAACCTTAAACAGGCTTGCAGATTTAAATCCATTTAGAAATGATGAACAACCAGCCAGCCAATGATCTAACAGAAATTAACAGCTGCCTGTCAAACAAAAATTATAACAAACCAAATTGAATCCTTCACTGCCACACAGGCAAATGACAAATCGCTTAATAGGCGAACTAATTATTATTAAAGTGTCACTCACAGTTACAAGCCTAAATTCGCTTTAACACAGTCCTCTTACATTTACTCTTCAAAGTAGTGATTAAAACGTAGCGTTAAATTTGAGGTAGAATATTTGGCGGTCGACAGAAGCTTTTCACCAAAGCAGAGTGTGCATTTTACCGTTATGTTCTTTTCTTTTTCGTTGACAAATTGAAAATAATGTGCGTACTTCCATAAACCAAACGCTGTCCTCTCTGCCATCTTTCCGGGAGTTCGAAAAAAAAAAAAAAACCCACACACACACAGGGTCAGGCGCAGGGCACAGACGCATCACAGCCATTGACTTTACGATCACAGAGCTTCGGCTCCGCTGATACATCCGCAGGTGGCACAGTAGACCTAGGCCTACTGTCTGACAAAAAGCAGGCTGCAGTCGGGATTTTCCTTTCCTTAAAATAACGGATTACTTTTTTAAAAAAAATAACGAAGTTACTGATTACTTACGCACGAAACTAACGCGTTAAGTTACACATTTCAGGAAAAAAGTAATTAGAGTACTCTAACGCGTTACTTTGTAACGCGTTACCCACAACACTGGTGCCCACTGATGTAAAGTTCTGCATGTATGTTTGACAGCCTACCTACTTCACAGATGGACACTGCTGTGATTAAACGCATAAATATTCAGTATCATATCAAACAATCTGTAAAAGCAACAGTGGCCACAAAATAAAAACAGTTACTCACATTTTTGTAGTGCAAAATATCTTTCGGATCCAATATATTCGGCACAACATCACCTTTTATTTTCAGTCTTTCTGAAAATCCTGTGTCGAATTGTGCCTTGTTTGTAAACGAATCCGCTGTAAAATTAATTAAACAAAAAAACAAGTTCTAACTGAGGGGGTCAGGAACTTCATTAAAAATAAACTGAAATTGTGTGGTTTCTGCGTAGACTTGCGTTTGCGTCTCTGGTTATTATTTACTTACTACGTGTGCAAATTGGTGGGCGGGGCTAAGCAGGCAGTTATGTGGAAGCAGGTATTCATCTTCTTCCGTGGATGCAGGGTTTAGCCTCACTATTATGTCATAAAGTGGCACATTCGACAACCTGTCGTTTTAGCAAACTGGATTCAATATAAGCAATTTTTAGACTAACAAGAACGTTTACGGTTCTTTATAATTTTTAGGCTAATAGTTATTGCTTGGTATTGAAATTGGAATCGAGAACTGTAAAACTGAACAGGTATCTAAAAGTTGGTATCAAAAACAATGGTAAGAAAATTTTATTTTCTTGGAGCGGTGGGTGATTGCATCTAAATTGTGAGTGAAGTATCATTTCACTAGACCTTTTTGCCTTGGCTAGGATCGTGTAGAATGCTATGAAGCTGTATTGAAACTGCAGTTTGAACTTCAGCCCATTGGACACCACTGAAGTACATTATATATAGAAAATCCTGGAATGTTTTCCTCAAAAACCAAAAGACATAAATGTTTTGGATGATGGGGCTGAGCAAATGATCAGGATTTTTTTTATTCAGGATGTGAACTATTCCTTTAACTTGATCGATGACACTTTCTCAAGAAGATTTAAGAGCTATTTCTAATAAGTTCTCAGCATATCTCCACATCTTGCACACATGGAACTGGAATTACTGAAAATTAAATGACATTCTGTGTGGTCCAGTTCACTATAATTCAATGTAAATGATGTACCAGACAGACTGTGCAATATCACAAGAGAAAAGCTCTTAGTAACACTCCAGCAAACATGCCATAACTGTGGTTTCAGTGGAGTTGAATGAGCAGGTCAATATAGTTGAAAATTATCATTTTAAAATGAAAAGGCAGATAATAAACTTGGCCGAGGGAAAATGTGAATCTGCTTTCAGAACTGCTTCTGACAGCTTATTGTTTTCTGCAAATCCTCTGGATTAATGGAAGTGAATGGAATGTTTACCAGTGATAAATGAAATTTTGCAGCTGAGCAGCTGTGTTTGGGGGTTGCAGTAGCCCTCTGAAGTGTTCTCCACACTCAAACACAAGACATGCTTCATGTGCTACACTAAGACAATGTACAAATTCTACATCATCTACCAGAAACTTCAACACCAATTGAAAACATCATTACATAATGTGTCAAACATCAACGAATGAATGAATGAATGAATGAATTGATTATTGAAAAATAATTTTTCAGTATCTGCTTTTTCCCATGGAAGAAAATGCAGTTATAATAAAGCTTCAAAAATGACATTGTGCACTATATTTTATAAGGAGAATAAAGTTATTTTTACATACAATAAGTCTGTATAAGTCAGTATAAGTATGCAAGGGCTTTGAATATATTGACCTCAATCCTAGTTCCCTTGCGTCCATGACAGTGTAGAGTTTAAGAGAGAAGCAGGAAGGATTCATGAACATATTTTTTTTTAACTGACTGACTCCATTTTTTTTGACTGACTCCATCATCTCCACCCCTGGAAGCATTGACAACTGAAGGTCCAGCCGCAGCCGCACTGGCAATGTTGTAGACCTTAGACAAACACAGGGCTGGGAAAGGAAAGGCACCACTGGCAAGACTTTGGGTTCCAACACAATGAACCCTCAGTCTCACATTTGATCAGAGAAATACTGCAACAGCTGGCAATCTCAAACTCAGCCTCACACACACACACACACACAGACATAACCAGCTTTTGTTCCTTTCTTAAAATGTTCAAGGCTCTTGTTAAAAACTGGTTTTAAAGAGGTTTTTAGCAGTGATGGGATTAAGGGTTTTTACGTTGGAAACCAACAGAAGCATCAAGCTTTTTAAGGAGCTTTTAAACAAAATGAGTTTAAAATCTTCAGTGAGATGTGACTGACCGTGTGTAATTAAACAAAAGCCAAAAGCTCCATCACAAGTGTAATTATGCATGAAATGAGACAGGGAGAAAAAGGAGAGAGAGAGAGGTCATTTAGTAAAAGAACATTTTGGTGCATTAGACCAACTGTCACGCAAAACGGCTGTTCACAATGATACTTGATAAAGCAGAAGTATTTCACATGTTCCTCAAACTAAGCTAAAAAAAAATCACTGCTTACTTATATAAATATTTGTTGTCATTCACCACTATCTGATATTTAAGCAATAAGCTATAGGAAGATGTGCAATAATAATTTTACAGCAGCAAGGGCTGTTGTATCATCAGGAAAGACATGGACAACATTTTAGTCAAATGTAGTGATGTTCAAATCTATTACTAGGAATGTCTATTGACTGACATTGGATGAATAGAAAAATAAGTGTTTACCAATGTTATTTTTACAGAAAAAAAAGGTAGAAATGCTGCTGCTGATTATCTTACCATTTATGCACGTTTAATAAAATACAGTCACAATTTCAGTGCAAACCAGTAAAAAGACATTCCCAGAATTTCCTGTGTGACATATTCAATATTATGTTTAATATGAATAATTGAATTTCTTCTCAGTAATGTGTATAAAACTGTTCTTGTGTTACATCTTATGTTATTTATTTAATGTTTAATGCATTATTTTAGTGCACCGTCAAATAAGAATATTTGCCATGTTTTATAGACAGGCCAATTACATTGAACTCTTATTCATCATGTGTCTTTGTATTGTGCCTCCTGTATTATGGCAGTTACCAGTATGTACCACCTGCAGTTTTTGAGGGTTAACTTTGTGAAATACAACTCAAAAGTAAAAGTAAAATAGGATTTTGCCAGTTATATTATGACAGAACGGCTGCCTCCACAAATGTGTCAATGGAAGAAGTGACTATACAGGGTTTCCCATGATTCCCATGAACTTTTTGTCCCCAGTGACACTCCACAGTTCAACCTCTCATCTTCTCAATTTATAAATAGCTTTACTCTAAACAGCATGTAATAGTACACTCTCTCACACAGACACTCTGACCAAAGGCCAATATAATTTCCCAACCAATGTATGTTTTCTCTTCTTATAGAGAATGAAGACCCCTGTGAAAGGAAGTCAGAGTGTGAGAGGAGCAGACATGAGTTGTTGTGGGATTGCACAGCATTCCTGTGACCTTTGATACTCTGCAGACTATACTGGTGTTTTCCATTTAATTTTTCCCCAAGAATCTTTATTTTTTTTCTTTACTACTTATATCATTGTGTCACATAGTCAACGAATATTTTAGGAATGTGAATAAGATTTGTATCAGAATTTCAATCATTATTTGGAATTAACCCCAAATAATCACCTCAGAATCAATAAGATCACACTGAATAAAATTAAACACATTTTCCCATTTATTATTTCATAACTTCAGTTTATGAAGTAGAAACATATTTGATTTATAGTGGATTTTTCATTGATTCTTTAGGTTCCAAAAGAAATCCTGTGCATGCTTAGGTTATGCGCAGAATGCAATACTACGCAGTAAACATATACATCATTTAATGATAAACATTTCAAACAGTAGTAAGCTACACTATCACATGATCTCCTCCATTGCATGTTTAATACAGTGAAAAATGTCCAGTTATTTGGTGCACACACACACACACACACACACACACACACACACACATACATATATATATATATATATATATATATATATATATATATATATATATATATATATATATATATATATATATATATATATATATATATATATATATATATATATATATATATGAACTAGCTTGGTAGTATACAGGTACATAAATGTAATAAGTTTAAAATAACACTGCATAGTGTTCACTGCATAAATTAAATATGGGTGTTTAGTTCTCTATAAGTTTCACATCTCGCCTGGTCATGCAACTTTTCTCTTTGAACTTAAATCTAGATTTGTTTTTTTGTTTTTGTTTTTCACACTGGCCAATATCGCTTATGTGTATATATTTAGCTTTTTTCACTGGACCACCATGTGAATCTTCTCTTCACATTTCTATCAGTGATGACTGATTCAACTTCCTGCATCTAATACCTGCGCATATCTGAGCAGCACAACTGGTAGTTGTAGGTTGCCATGTTGGGGTCACAAACGAGTTCAAATTTGTATGATGTGTCGACTGTGTGAGTAGGATGCATTTTATTTAAGGTAAATTGGCAAAGATCTGGCAAATTGAAAACCTTGGGATAATATATTGATGGGCCATATGGTGCATTCAAGCCATGTCATAATTACTTTGATTTTGAGATGACAACATGTGAAGTTCTTCTTGGAACTGTTCACACCCTTGGACTCAGATTTGGGACTCAAACTCGCACTATCAATGCCTAAACATAGCATTTAATGAATCTGAGGTGGTCAGGCTGTAAAAGTTGTAGCTCTCAGAAAACTCCCAATTCAAAGTGTGTAATCATATACATAATAAACTTTCACTCTTTTATCCACAGATCACATGCATGCCGAACCATTGTGCCTGGTCAATATCGATCAATTACAGTCTGTTCAAACCCTAGTATAACTGTATCAGTGTAATTTAAGTATTATTTATTGATATACTATTATATTAGCTTTTATTTTTATATTTTCACCTATTTTAATTTTAGTTTAGGCAATTTTATCTGTTTCTTTCATTTTTATTAGGTTTTTCAATATTTCTATTTAGCTTTAATTTATATTTAATTTAGTAATTTTTTGTAATATCACATTTTATCTTAGGTAATTCCCAATACATTTCTAATTTTATTTGTTGTACTTTTTTTTACACTTATTTCAGATTTGTTTAAATAAAAAAAAATATATATTTCTTTAAATATACAATTAAATTAAATGGCTTTCCAGACATTTTTGTATGTGTCCTGAGTGCAGAATATTATTTCTTCTGTGTGTTTGCGATGTAAGTGCATGACCGCGGATGTGTGCAGCTTAGAGGAAACAATGATGGTGACACACAAGTATATTCCATGAAAATATTGTCAGTCATTAAGTATGAATTTTTAATTGTGTCAAATGGTGAAATATTTGTTAATTCATTTCTGTATTTATACATTTCATTGAGGGAGAGGCCGCATACACTCTCGTTTATTTAGATGATTTGTGATTTTGTCAAGTTTGGTGTGGAAAGACACATTGCTGAAATCTTTTCATATTAAATCTGCACACAGTGTTAGATGTCAGCCAAATCCTATAGGAAATTAGAATGTTAATTTAATATGAAACGCTGAATAATAAAAGTTAATGTGTTCATGAAATCTGCAGTAGATGATGCAATGACTCTTGTTGGGATTTGAGCCAGATTTAACCACAGTCACATCAATATGTTTAACTGACTGCATGGTCACGGGGAAAAATGGGGTAACATTACTGATTTCAGCTTGCAGGTGAAAATCCAGAATCACTTCCAACTTTATGTAAGACCAAAATGAACTATAAGGCTGGTTGGCTTTAGGAAATCTGATGCCACAAAGGCAGAGATGAGCATGCTATTTTAACACAACTGATGCCTTTATGGTGCAATCCCACTGAAGTAAAAATCTCTCCTCTTTTTCTCCCTGTCTTTCCCTCGCTCACTCTTTCTTGGAGTTGCATCAGTCTTTCATTATTCTGAGTGCGGGCACGCATGTAGAAATACAATACCTGATCCGAGGGCTGCCCTCGCATTTAAACTACACAATAAGACTCTCTCCCTTCTTTCGTTTTTATCAGTTCACACCCCACAGAAGCAGCTCATTAACTAACGCTTTCATCTCGCGCATCCTCGGAACTACAAAGAGGAGATGGCGAAAGTGACAGAAAAGGTTACGAGCAAAATGTCAACCATTTCTGATGGTGAAATGTTGTGCAATTGAATCCTATTCCATTCAGTGCGGTTTAAAGGATCTTGTTCCTGCCTATATGGGGTTATCGAAATGATGTAAAAGCTGTTCGGGAGCAAAATGAGTGGAAAATGGAGAGGGTGTTTGGTCAATCTTAAGACAATGCAATAAATTAAAGAGGCCATATTCAACAGAGTTTGTATTTTGCCCTTTTTCAGAGGTTGGCTTTACATTAATTTTTCCCGTTTTTCTGTGTTTTAGAAATAAACAGAATATTTTGCTATTGCACATTTTAGGCTTTCATTTGCTTGGCAGTAAAATATTTTTGTATACAGACTGCTAAACTATGTAGCTATACATATTTGCCATCTCTGGTAGTTGATTCCCACACAATAATCAATAAAAAATCAATAAAAGATCTTCAAATCATTATTTCACATCCACTGACCGTTGTTTCTGGCAATTGATTATCTACAGAATGATCAAACTAATATTTCAATACTAACAGCTAATTAAAAATAATAAAGTGATTACAATAAATATTTCAAATCATCTGACTCGTTGTCCCTGACAATTGATTCCCTACACAATAATAAACTAAATGATAAACTGTGTCTGGCATTTGATATACTGTATAAACAAACAATCAATAAATACAATAATAAAAAATACAAAAATTGCAAATTTTGCATGTCTCTATTTTTTTTTTTTACAAATCTGATTCAGATAACCAGCTTGTTAGAAGAGAGTGCCATGCATGAACTTAGTTGCAATTGACATGGTCCCTACACAGTGTTCTTTGCACCCTACTCCTTAAACACGGGAAATTGGATGAAGTTTACTTCACTTTGGTATATTCATTCATGGATTTGTGCAATGCAACACCGCCTTCAGCGTCTTCACACACAGAGAAAGCGGACTAGAGAAGTGTAAAGTGTGAAAACCTACCTCTGTAAATAAATACAATTATGATACTTACAGTTTGACAGCATGAGCGTGTAGATAATAAAAAGAGACAACAACAGAGTCTTTAAAATCACTCTTTTGTGCAGAACTACTTACTTTAAATTTCGGGTTGATAGTTAACAGCTGAGCTCAAGTCTGTTACTTATTCAAAAAAGTCACTATAGAACTAGTAACGGAACATTGAGTTGCTTTATTAAAATCTTATTATGTTATTAAGTGTAAAATTGTAGTAGATTTGGGCATCCGCCATGACACTCACTGTGAGAAATACTGAAAGTGGAGTGATACAAACAGTGAAACGTTTTAAGTTCTGTTATGTCTAGAAAATCCCACTCCTGGAAAAAGCTCTCAGCCAATCAGATTCAAGAAGCAGAAAGCATAAACTAATCTATCCACCTCACAGGTGTGGCATATCAAGATGCCGATTAGACAGTATGCAGTATTATTATTGCACAGGTGTGCCTTAGGCTGTCCACAATAAAAGGCCACTCTAAAATGTGCAGTTTTATCACACAGCATAATGCCACAGATGTCAGAATTTTTGAGGGAGCGTGCAATTGGCAGGCTGAGTGCAGGAATGTCCAGAGCTGTTGCCCGAGAATTGAATGTTCATTTCTCTACCATAAGCCGTGTCCAAAGGCATTTCAGAGAATTTGCCCTTACATCCAACCAGCCTCATAACCGCAGACTACATGTTACCACACCAGCCCAGGACCTCCACATCCAGCATCTTCACCTCCAAGATCGTCTGAGACCAGCCACCTGGACAGCTGCGGCAACAATCGGTTTGCATAACCAAAGCATTTCTGCACAAAGTGTCTCAGGGAAGCTCATCTGCATGCTCGTCATCCTCACTGGAGTCTCAAACTGACTGCAGTTCATTGTCGTAATCAACTTGAGTGGGCAAATGCTCACATTCAATAGCGTCGGGCAGTTTGGAGAAGTGTTCACTTCACTGATGAATCCCGGTTTTCACTGTACAGGGCAGACGGTAGACGGCAGACAGCGTGTATGGCGTTGTGTGGGTGAGTGGTTTGCTGATGTCAATGTTGTGGATCGAGTGGCCCTTTGTGGCGGTGGGGTTATGGTATGGGCAGGCGTATGTTATGCACAACGAACACAGGTACATTTTATTGATGCCATTTTGAATGCACAGAGATACCGTGACGAGATCCTGAATCCCATTGTTGTCCCCTTCATCCACAACCATCACTTCATGTTGCAGCATGATAATGCATGGCCCCATGTTGCAAGGATCTGTACACAATTCCAACATCCGAGTTCTTGCATGACCAGCATACTCAGCGGACATGTCACCCATTGAGCATGTGTGGGATGCTCTGGACCGGCAGATACGACAGCGTGTTCCAGTTCCTGCCAATATCCTTTAACTTTGCACGGCCATTGAACACAGATTTAGACAGATTTTTAAACAATATTTGAGAGTGTGTGCGTGTGTGTCCATCAAATAGAGCAGTAAATAATGACCCCTTGATTAACTCTACAGAGTCAACCAACCCACCATATTATTTGTCTTTGTCCTTCTGGTGCAATGTTGATCACTAAAGCAAGGAAGCCCAAGTAATAACACAGAGCCGGTGTGTTGGGTGGGGGGGGGCATCCACGTCCTTCTCTACGGCGTTCCACTTTGTGATGGTAATGTAGTCAGTACTCAATGCAGGGCTGCCTGTCTGAATGATTTTATGGTTGTTATAGTGTGTGTTGATATGAATGGAGGGTGTTGAGAGCGTGTTATAGTGAGGGGCTGGGAGTATGTGTATGTGTTTTGGCGGCTTGATAATGTTAAGAATGTTTGGTTGCCTCTGTGTTTGTGTGTTAAGAGCTGTGTAGCAGCCGTACAGATGGATTTAACAGCACGTTTACTGTGTGCGAGTGAAGCTAAAGGGATTAAATAGCACAAGGTGAACTCATGTGAAGCTTTCATATGCTGAAACTGTGTGTGTTGGAATATCACAGAGAAATTTAAGTGGCCCTCATCTGTTGGTTTTTTTCAAAACAAAAACGGCTTCCTTCCACATTAAAAATGAGTAACCTATTGCCAGAAAAAGAAAGCTGAACACAATGGGTTATTTTTATTTAAACTGATACAGATATATGGTGATCCCCGATAGCGGTTCACCTCAGTAGAACGCAAATTCGAATTCAAAGGAGTCTAATGTTTATGTATGGAGACCTGCAGGTATGAGTGACCCGCTCTCAGGGGACTGAAGTGAGTATGTGTGTGTGCATGTGTTTGATGTTGGAGTCTCTATGGGATATGGGTACATTTTTAAAGAGTTTTTTGTCACAGTTTGTTTCTGAGCATATTTTTCCAGCCTTAATTCGAAATAGTATTACCGCTGGGAGAAAAAAATGGAGGGTTTAAGTTTTACAGAGGTACACACACACACACAAGTGCAGGTGTTTGAAAACACAGAACTAATGCAATTTTTTATTTTAATTTACTCAGAGAAGCAAAACTCAGCCTGTCACTCGGCCTCTATCTTACTCTCACACATATAGCTACTGTACATCATTTTATGCTATTAACGTGAAGTTTACCTTTGATTATCCTAGTGAAAAAAAATGCATCCTAGTGCATTTATTATTATTATTATTATTATTATTATTATTATTATTATTATTATTAATTTTTTGTATGTACTTTAGTTTAACTAAATATATTTGTGGCACACTATAAATTTGTATACTACAAATTAAATTTTGGTATGTTTTAGCTTACCTCAAGGACATTCAAGATGTATGGTTCTTTTTTCTGCAGTATTTCCCATTTTGATATTTTTAGGTCAAACCGTTCTTGTCTGTGACTCATATAATGGAGGTCTATGGTCATCACCTCAAAGAGCATTCACAGAGGAGTCCAAATTAAACAATTCCCCATCATACGTACACATTGATGACCTAAGACACGAAACGAGCGGTTTGTCTAAGAAAACGAACAGTATTTATATCGTTTTTACCTCTTGTACACAACTACGTCCAACTGATCTGAGGGCGCGAGTGCTTCCTGATGTGACGTGCAGGGGCGGACTGGCCATCTGTGTGATCTGGAGAATCACAGAACGGCCAGTACTCCAGGACGGCCGGCGGGCGAGAGAGAAAAAAAGCGGAATTTAGATACTGAAGCCACTATATTTCCCAAACCAACTGAAATATATAGCAATGCAGCAACATGCCACCAGTGGTGAGGGACAGAAAGATGAGCTGGTTCCACAGGCAGATCCAGATCCAATGTGGAACATGAGAGGAGAAAGAGAAGTACTTGCTAGAAATCATGTTAAGAAGTGATATTCAGGTTGCTACATTTTTAATGATCACAGTAGTTAAAACAGCTAAACTTCAATATTTTAGCTGTAAAATGTCACATGCAGTAGCTAATATTAAGAAATATGTTGTGCTTTCACCTTTAAAAAAGTTGGTAACATTACAGTTGCAGTGCTTACAAAGATTTTGAATACAGAAGTTAAATTTGTAATGGTGTATTTTCATTTAGATGTGGTATTATTATCTGTGCAGTAAGATTAATTAATTAATAACTGCATAAATTAAGATTATTAAGTAACAAATTCATTTTAAGACAGCATGGAATATATTGTAAAATATAATGTTATAACAGCATATTATATAAACTATTCCTTGCCATCTTGGAATAAAACCTGTTTAAAAAAAAATAATCAATTCCGTCGTTGTTTATTTAGGTTGAGCTTAGACCAAGAGCAGAGAGAGACACCCACTCAAGCTCAACATCACTGCTATTGCTATAATTTGGATGGTATGGTATCATGAGCCACAATTAAAGTCTTGTGACACTCATGGCAGGAGTTATTGTTGTTGTTGTCGAGTTTACGCGCGCCGATTGCTTTGGGCCGGGCCTAGTCAAAGTCCAGGGCCGTTTTTTAGTCCCAGTCCCTCCCTGGTGACGTGTGCGCATGCTCTGGCTTACTCTGCGCAAGCTCGGAAATCTCCGGAAGTGATCTCTCGTACCGTTACACGAATATACTGAATACACGTACCGTTACACCCCTAGTTATAAAGTGTTATAAAGTGGTGTCATTAGGGTTATAAAGTGACCCATATATATATATATATATATATATATATATATATATATATACAAATTCAAATTCATTTGTAAAATACTTTTTTCAAATGCATTTTGGGAAGGATTATATAATAATAATCTTGAGTACTTATAGAGTAGTACTGCATCCTTCATAACTCCAAAAAGTCTTTAGTTTTATTATATTCATAAGAGAAAGATAGTCAGTACCGATTTTTCCTTGAAAAACACGAGCCGCTGGAGGCGTGACGTGTGGGCGGAGCTAAAGAATCACGAGCGCCAGTAGGCTTTTGCGTTGAGAGCGTTTGGAAGCTGTGACATTACCGTGAGGAAAAAAACAACCAAAACAAACCATGGCTAACAGTCAGATTCAGCGTATATTTATGATCCAGAATCAGATCCAGAGGCTGAAATTCAGAGGCTGAAATTTAACAGGAGCAGCAGCAACAACAGCGGCTCTATGTGGTATGTACTGAAACTGTATATATTTGCTTAGCGGTTTTGGAAAATGACTAAGTTCCACTTTGTAGTCTTTTTTTTTTTTTTTTTTTTTTAAGCTGTACATGTGGAAAGTGCAGTTTGATGACAACATCGCATAATGTTTACTTGATGTGCTTATGCGCCGATAGCTAAGTTAACAACACAGAGATATTTGAAGCAGTTTTACTCACCGCCTGCGGTTCCAACACACGATCGTGACCCTTTTTCGTTGGGACTGCATTATCCTTAAGAAATAAACGGTGTGCAAATCCGACGTCAAACTGGGCCTTGTTAATAAAACAAGCATCTTCGAAATGCAGGGGAACAAACAAAAACACTTGCACAACTCCATCGATGCTCTGTAAAAATAAACTCCGTCCACTGGTCCCTTAATGCTGTTTTTTTTTGGTAATCTGTGCAGGGTTGTCTTGCCCTGGCAACCAAAAACACTCCTCCTTTTGTGACATTTCGCGACGCTCTCCCTCTGATCAGTGAATGTCTGTGCTCAGCCTTGCTATACGGGAGCGCGCGCTCTTCCGGGAAAAGTGCCCTTAGGACCCATATAAGGAAATTCCGCTCCATCTAACGTCACACAGAGCCATACTCGAAAAAAAAAAACTTTCCGAAACTTGTGACAAACCGGAAGGAGTATTTTTGGAACAGAAATACTCCTTCAAACTTACAACTTATTTTTTGTAACTTTGTCCATGTTTAGCATGGGAATCCAACTCTTTAACAGTGTAAAAAACTCAGTATGCATGAAATAGCATTTCAGCCCCCCTTTAAGTTGCATTTGGAAATACAACAAGCACCAACCATCTTCCCAAAATTTGAAACAAGAAGTGATTCTAAACCGGAAGTTGTCAACGAAAGAAAAGCTTTAAGAGCTCCCTGTGGTTTCCCACCAAAATAAAATTATACATAAAGCCATTTTTTTATGCTCAATGATTTAGTAAGCAATATTATGCCTGTATTAGCTGTGTGTGCAGAGAGCAACTGCATTTTTAAAAGGAGATTGATCCTGCTTCAAACACAAACAGAGGACAGAGAGAATTCTTTACTTCAGAGAGACATTTTGTTCTCCTTCAAAGGGCGCCTCCTTAGTTCTTGCGCTTTCTTTCTCTCTCTAAGGGAGGGAAGCTGAGGTGGAGATTTCCCAGCATGCATTATTCATCATCTGCGACCGACACAAATTGAGCGGCGGCGACTGCTGAGGGCCTGCCAGTGAATGTGTGTGTCCCTGCCTCAAGCCAAAACACAGCCTGCTGACATAAACACACTCAACAGCACGGTGACAAACAAGACAATCCATGCCCATCCTATTTGTCCACAATCCTAAATCAGCGTATCGATCCCTGGAGAACCCAGAGAGAGTTTGTAGAGATTCTTACAGACAAACACAACACACATAGTCACGAATCTCCACCAATCAATGCATCTTGTTCACTTAATATGAAAACATTTAAAGGTTTAACACTAGAAAAAAATACAAACATGGCACAGATTAATTAAAATCTCATTTCTTAAGCAAAGTATTGATCTTCTTGCTCAGATGGTTTCTCCTTGATTAGATCCCAGAATCGAAAGACAACTGATTATATATTGAACAAAAACTCTCTCTATTGCTCACTTAGTAAAGTGTCATTTTATAAAGCAGCACAGTACATTTTTCTACATCAATTTACTATTCGGTTTAAAGAGATAGTTCACCCAAAAAAAAAAGAAAAATTAGTTCTTTCATCATTTACTCAACTTCATCTTGTTCCAAACCTGTAAGATTTTCTTTCTTCTGTTGAACACAAAATAAGATGTTTTAAAGAATGTGGGTAACCAAACTGTTGCTGGACCCTATTGGTTTCCATAGTATGAAACATAAATATAAATAAATAAATACTGGAAGTCAATGGCTACCAACAAATGTTACCAATATTCTTCGAAATATCTTTTCTGGTCACGTATAACCAATGTTAATTTATTAAGAACATTTATATGTTTTACGGTCACCTTGATAACTAAGTTCAGAATGGTCCTACCTGTAGGCCCTTGGAATAGAAGACTGATCTCATAGTATATGAATGTATTTGTATGTATGTGTGTGTATGTGTGTGTGTACTTATAATTCAAGTCTAAATGTAATGATCATTCCCCTTTTCTGCACATTTTGATTACATGCTTTGGTATGTTGTCTTGGAGAAACTGAGAATGTGTTTTTCTCTCTTCTAGAGTAATTCACACTTTAAACATGAGAGAATTTGCACTCGCTGAATATATATGGAATATTAATTAATTTCTTGCCTGTCTCAGCCACTCAACAACAGTTTGAAGTGTTTGCTGCACAGTTCCAGTTTCACGACTGTATTTAGCACAGATCCCTGAAGTTGATTTGCAGTGTTTGATTCTGTTGAAATTAAGGGAGATTAAAAGAACCAACTCAAAATAACTCACACAGGAGGCTGCCTGCTTGCTGCTTATTAGCATATTACCCATAATTGAGCATTTCTACAGAAACAAAGTCAGAGTAATTGGCAGTCTAGCCAGTCTTCTAAAAAGGCTGAACTCTGAACTTCTTTAAACGCAGCCATCTCTGTTTTCAAAGAAACACATGTGCATGCATACACCATCCCCACCAGATGGGAAATATATACTTTCAGCACTGCAGTTATTGCATTTGAACTGAAATTATTGTCCATGTGATCAGGAATAAAAGGCACTTTAATGTTTGTTTGCGCTTCAAATGGCATCATTTTGTAAACTTAACATTTTCCTCAATACAAACGAACGAGCAGGCTCAATTTGATGCTTTGACTAATTTTACACACCAGTCAGCACGAAATAAAAACTATGCATAAAACACGCTCAGATGTGGAGAATAAATTATAGCGCTCACTAAAAATAGACACCATGCCAGTGTTCATAATTTGTAAGTTGTTGAAGGATTTATCTCAGAGGAGCAGGCGGCATGAACGACGGTTGCCTTCCTGACCTGCGCCTCATAAATGGATACTGTGATTGGCCAAGGGAGCAGGTAAGGCTTTCAAAGGACTTATTAATTGAATGACTCTTATTTCAGGCTGAGGATCTGTTCCTTCCAATCTGAAATTACTCTCATGGCTGAAGTTAGACATATTAAACTGACCCTAAATCAGATGGAGGACTTAATTACTACAGTTCTGTAATTCCACTTATTTCCATATTTTTCCGATCGCATTTGAACATTTGCAATGTCCTTTTTGATATATGACCTCAAAAAAATTGATGCTGAATTTGATTTATAGCTATGAATGTATGGTTTAACTCATCCAAGCTTTAGGAAATGACCCATTTGCATTAAAACCAGCAGATAATGAACTTGACTTTCCCAGCCAGCCTCATTTTCTCTAATCCTGAGCTTTCTGAGATAACCTTGAAGGAGCATGAGATATTCCAGAGTGCAAGAATTCCCAATTCTCCTGATAGAATTCCCCAGGCCTGCTATGCCACAGTCCTTTCCTTTGAACACCTGAAATGGCTGCAGGTCTTAGCTTTATAGTTTGTGCCTGTCCACATGACAGGATCCCTCTAGACACACACACACACACGCTTCACCTGAGAGGGAGAAAGATGGACAGATTCAGAAAACAGAGAGAGCGATTCTTCCCAGACAAATCCACTGGGGAACATAAGGCTGTCCCTGCCATCTCTGTGTGCATGTTTCTGTGTGAGTATCTAGAATATAATTATCAGCCAGGCAGGGAGTGCCCATATCATTGGCCAGTGTACCCAGGTAATGCCACCCTCGCACACTACTCACATACACAGCATTCAGCTCACTGACTCCATTTGGCCCAGTGCCATCTTGCCAGCATACAATGCACAATTGTACACACACACACAGGGTCAGAGCCCTATAGACTACAGCCAGGGATAACACTAATTTATTACGAAAAAATAAATATAAAATAAATAAATGAATAAATAAATAAAAATACAGGATATGAATTACATCATTTAATTCCTTTAAGTGCCCCAAAGCATACACACTTAAGCCACACTGAAAATGTATGAATATCTTGGCATTATATAACGAAATATCAAACCATATGGCATTTATTATATATATATACAATAAAGTAAAAAAAAAAAAAAAAAAAAAAAAAAAAAAAACTTTTTCACAAATTACTTTTTCACAAATTATCCATTCTATAATTTCCACCATAACTACCAACAATTTTGCAATTAATAAGGTTTAGTACCTTGGTTGCCAAAGAAACAACAGTGTTGATGAAAAGCCTGCTTACGATGAAATATGAGATTATGTGAAGAAATCAAGGACAAATCACACCACATCATGGATGAATAAAGACCAGTGGGCTTGGAAAGAGTGTTTTAGAGAATATACTAGTATTTGTGCATATAAAATTACAAGCTCAAAAGGAACAAGTAACAGAAGGAGGGGAGCAAGAAATAATGAAGGAAACCACATGCATGCGCACACACACAGCGATGCGTGATTCTGCTTTGCTGACACATCAGTAACTCTCCTCATGCTCTGCTGGCACAGACACACACACACACACACTTCCTCTACCATTCAGCATTAACACACACTCGCTTATGCACACATTGCCTTGATTTTAATCAGCACAATGGTAGAAAAACCCATGAGCATTGTTCATTTGTAAGCAAAGTTGAACACAAACACAGGTGCTATTTACCTACTGCAAGTGACAACAGCAAAAATGCACACAGATTATACATGCAGATCTATAAAAGATGAAGGTTAGTCAAATAGTATTTTGTTTTATTTTGTGCTTTCCACTGCAAAATGCCATGTTTAACTAAATGTTACTTGCCATTTCATTGTAATTTGTCTTGAAAATTACTAGCAATTTCTCAGCAAAAAGGTATTTTATTATTTTATTTTTTTTCAGTGGTAGTCAAGATGTAGCGGGAGCCATCAAGGTCACGTATTTGAAGGGAATTCTAGGAGGAACAGAAAGATTTAGCAGGGATCTGTTTCCATGTGACACATCTGATAGTGGCAAGAGCAGCTAGAGGGAGCAGGTGGTTGAGACTAGCTGCTCATTTCACACACACAACACACACACGCACACACACGGTTCACAGAAATCAGTCGTAAGCGAGGTTGACAGTGCTTAGCCTGCAAGGCGCAATGGTCAGAATAGAACTGTCTATTCACATCCACAGACGTAACTTCAACAGCTTGCCCCTCCCTCGCTTCGCTGTACCCCACACAGTCTCTCTCACCGCTCTTTTTTTTCTTCTTCTTTTCCACGCCGGCCTCTTCCCCTCACTCTCCCTCTGCCTGTTTTCTCAATGCTGACACTAAAAGGTAGTAAAAAATTTCATGCAAATCAAAAAGCAACAAAGGACGATTTCGCTTTAAAGCAAAGGAGAGCCATTCAGCAGGGAAAAGGCTGTTTTAGCAACTACCTCTCTCTCGCTCTCTCTCTCTCATGCTTTTTCTCTCTTTGAATGATTCCCTATGGGTTTGATTCTCTTCAAATGTATCATTTTGTTCTCCATTCAATAATTCATTACCAAGCAATTCTTCTTTTCCTTGCATGCATCTCTCTCAAAGCACTTGATTGGTTCAAATCAGTGTTTTTTTTTTTTTTTTTTTTCATGGAGGCACGTACATTACCAATCAAATGGCTTGTCAGGATAGGAAAAGGAGAATGATTTTGATAATACTCAAAACATCTTCTGTTGTATATATTATAAAAGCATAAAATATTAAAGCATATGTTTCTCTAAATTGAATTTCAGAGGATATTGTCTGCTAAATGAATAAATGTAAATGTAAATGTAGATATTTTGAATTGATGAGGGAAGCACAATTTAGATCACCGTATTTTCCAATAATATAAGCAAATGTAATTTAAAATAGATGTTATGGAGAACAAACAAGTTTTGA
Organism: Carassius gibelio; assembly: GCF_023724105.1. NCBI lineage: Eukaryota > Metazoa > Chordata > Actinopteri > Cypriniformes > Cyprinidae > Carassius > Carassius gibelio. Next base: position 7,196,453 of record NC_068371.1, on the reverse strand, counting down.
GTTTCTAATGCATCAGAAATAGCAAAACAAATATCTTACAACAGTATTGGAACAGTTTAAACTTGATAGTTTAGTTTAGTTAACCATTTCTTACACAACAATCGGAATAGGATCATAATAAAAGAACAAATGTAATGCAGTGTTTGATTTTAAATACTTATTTTAAATTGTATATATATTAATTTATATATACAAATTTATTTATTCGTATTTTTTTTGCAAGATTACTTAAATAAAATTATCTTCCAAAGATGTTTTACTTTATTTATTTATTTATTTATTTATTTTATTATTTATTTACCATTTTAATTTTAGTAATACATAAATAAAGAAATCATGTGGATGAAAAAAACATTCATGCATATACATGAGAAGCACTCCCTCTGTTTCAGCGAACGCAAAAAGGCAGATCTAAATTTTGCAGTTTGATTACATCACACGTTAAACTTTCACATCACAGCGGTTTGATCAGGTGCCTCAGGGACCAGCCTAGAATGATCACACCGGTTTGATCATCCATGTCAAAGGGTTAAATCTCTCTCCTAATCTCTCTTTCCCCATCTTCCGGGCCTTGTTCTCTCTTGAATAGCACTACATTTCAAATATGCATGCTTGATGGGAGGGTGTTGCTATGGGAAGCTCAAACTCTGTAATGTCATCATCTGTAGCTAGTAGAAGCTGGATCCATCAGCACAGATGAGCTTGTTACCTAAATCACCAATTACATGAATGGTGACGCACTATTTGTTATGTGTCAGATTAAAATTGCTTTTGCAGTTCTCCCTTCTTATAGGAAATACCAGGGTGAAAAAGAAAGTGTGAAAGAGAGAATGGGAAAAAGAAAGAGTTATGTGGAGAATATATATATACACACACATACACACAAACAGAGACGCATCTCATTAAATTAGAATGTCATGGAAAAGTTTATTTCAGTAATTCAACTCAAATTGTGAAACTTGTGTATTAAATAAATTCATTGCACACAGATTGAAGTAATTTAAATATTTGGTTCTTTTAATTGTTAATTTAATTAATTATCTCAACAAATTAGAATACTTCATAATTGTTGGCCTTCTGGAAAGTATGTTCATTTACTGTACATATACTCAATACTTGGTAGGGGCTCCTTTTGCTTTAATTACTGCCTCAATTCTGCGTGGCATGGAGGTGATCAGTTTGTGGCACTGCTGAGGTGGTATGGAAGCCCAGGTTTCTTTGACAGTGGCCTTCAACTCATCTGCATTTTTTTTTTTTTTTTTCATTTTCCTCTTGACGATACCCAATAGATTCTCTATGGGGTTCAAGTCTGTTGAGTTTGCTGGCCAGTCAAGCACACCAACACCATGGTCATTTAACCAACTTTTGGGGCTTTTGGTAGTGTGGGCAGGTGCCAAATCCTGCTGGGAAATGAAATCAGCATCTTCAAAAAGTTGGTCTGCAGAAAGAAGCATGAAGTGCTCCAAAAATTCTTGTTAAACAAGTACAGTGACTTTGGTTTTCAAAAAACACAATGGACCAACACCAGCAGATGACATTGCAACCCAAATCATGACAGACTGTGGAAACTTAACACTGGACTTCAAGCAACTTGTGCTATGAACTTCTCCACCCTTCCTCCAGACTCTAGGACCTTGGTTTCCAAATGAATACAAAATTTGCTTTCATCTGAAAAGAGGACCACTGGGCAACAGTCCAGTTCTTCTCCTTAGCCCAGGTAAAATGCCTCTGATGTTGTCTGTGGTTCAGCAAATTCCTTGACATGTCTGTGTGTTTGTTCACTCTTGATGCCTTGACCCCAGCCTCAGTCCATTCCTTGTGAAGTTCACTCAAATTATTGAATCAATTTTGCTTGACAATCCTCATAAGGCTGTGGTTCTCTCTGTTGGTTGTGCATCTTTTTCTTCCACACTTTTTCCTTCCACTCAACTTTCTGTTAACATGTTAGGACACAACACTCTGTGAACAGCCAGCTTCTTTGGCAATGAATGTTTGTGGTTTACCCTCCTTGTGTCAATGATTGTCTTCTGGACAACTGTCAGATCACTAGTCTTTCCCATGATCGTGTAGCCTAGTGGACCAAACTGAGAGACCATTTTAAAGGCTCAGGAAACCTTTGCAGGTGTTTTGAGTTGATTAGCTGATTGGCATATCACCATATTCTAATTTGTTATTGAGATTTGGCGGGTTTTTGTTAAATTTGAGCAAAAACATCACCATTTAAAGAATCAGAGAATTAAACAACTTAGATTTAATACACGAGTTTCACAATTTGAGTTGAATTACTGAAATAAATGAATTTTTACACAATATTCTAATTCACTGAGATGCACCTATATATATATATATATATATATATATATATATATATATATATATATATATATATATATATATATATATATATATATATATATATATATATATACATACATACAGTGCCCTCCACAAGTATTAAAGTAAAGACAGAATTTCTTTCTCTGCTGTGGAGTCAAATTCATTTGCAAATATGATTAAAATATTAATATGTGACAAAACTACAGAATGTCAAATTTTATTATTAGGTCTTTTCGAAACACACATGTTTTACCAAATAAAAAAGAACAGCACTTTTAGAGTTCATCCCACTATTTGATGTGAGCATAAGTATTGGAACAGTTTAATTTAAGGCAGATGTAAAATATTAAAAGCTAATATTTAGTTGCAGAGCATTGAGTTTGCAACCCATAGACATCACCATACTCTTGGTCTTATGCCATGAAATTCTTTTTCCCAGTCTTTAATGCAGCCAATTTAGTCTTCTCTTCAGCTGGTGAAATTGATGTTCAATGGGATTTAAATCTGGAGATTGATTTGGGCAGTCTAAGATTTTACATTTCTTTGCCCTGATAAAGTCCTTAACTGAACTGGCAGGGTGTTTTGGGTAAATGTCTTGATCGAATATGAAGTGCTTTCTAATGAGTTTGGTGGCATTTTCTTAAATATTGATAGCCAAGATGGTTTTGTACCCTTCCAAATTCATTGTTTGTCTCATCTGTCCATCAAATCAGTGTCATCATCAAATGCAAGGCTTAGAATGTAGAAGCAATGGATATAACTGATAAGACACATTCCCTGCCTTTAATATCTGAAGAATTAATGCAACAGGACACAGCTGAACACTTAGAAAGACCTGTGAGGCAATACTTATGCTCACATCAGATAGGGAGATGAAACTCTGAAAATGCTGATCTGTACCTAGTAAAACATATTGAATCACCCAATAATAAAATGTGACATTCTGTAGTTTTGCCTCATATTCATCTTTTAATCATATTTACAGATTTCTGGACTCCATAGCACACATAACAATTTTGTCTTTACCGTTCCAATACTTATGCTGGGCACTGTATATCCAGCAACTCCCAAATGAAACAGTCATGGTCAGCCAAGTGTGGAAATACCAAATTGACTTTTTGACTTTATTTCAACTGTTTTTTGCTCTCACACAGCCTTATGTGTGTGTAAAGTTGCGAGTGTGGGTGTTTGCTTGAGTCAAACAGAGAAAAACACAGAAAAGCACTCAACATTCACCTATAAACGAGAGGTCTTCCTATTCAGTCTCAAGTCCCTGCTGTGACCAGTTTTCCGGCTTGACTGGCCTTAGGTCACTGCTGATGTATAAATGACCTTGGACGGGAAATATTAGTATTGATCCAGGCATCCATCAATGTGTGTTGTAGATTGTGGGTTGTAGATATGCAACATCAACAATTTTTCAGCAGATCTCATTATATAGAAGACTTGCATGCTATCAGCTGTCAGTCAGTCCAGACCTCCAATGCAGGGTGAAAGATGTCACTTCCCTCCCATAGAGCAGGAGGGATCGCAGACCTGCAATCAAATATCCATATACTGTACATAACACAGGAATATGTGTTTGTAACAGAAAACATTAGCATGACACTTGTGTGCCTACGTTTTTTATGGAAGACTGTTTTTGCCTCTGTATGCAAATATAAGAATGTCCTATTTTTTAATTCAAAGAAATACATCACTATTGTGAGATATAAAGTCAAAATTGTGATATTTAATCTTACAATTTTGACCCTACATCTCACAACTGTGAATTTATTTCTCATGAATATCATTTTACTATTCACTATTACATTGTTTCTCATGAATTTGACTGTCAAAATCTCACAATTGTAATTGTCAGTATCTCTCATGAATGCAACTATATCTTTTTTCTTTTTTCTTTTTTCAAATCAGTAGCTACACTTTTTCATGAATGCATTTTTTATATCCAGAATTTATTCTCCTGAACTGACTCATGAGCACAATATTATATATCACAATTAGGACTTAATCTCTCATATATATATATATATATATATATATATATATATATATATATATATATATATATATATATATATATATATATTATACTTTGTTTTTCCTGAACATGTGACTTTTTATCTCATAATTCCAACAATGACAATTACTTTACAACGAACAACATTATAATAGTGGGATTTAACCATAACTTTATCTATCACAATAGAGGCTTCCAGTGTTGTTACTCTTTATTAAAAATTTCTAAAACAACTAAGTGGCTGTGCACCTTTGGTTTCCCTGATGGTTAGCATCCACAAGAGCTCTAAATTAGGGCAGAGTCTGAGGTCAGAATTCTCCTTTGTTCCAATTTCCTCAGAGAGTCTGTTATGTGCTGTAATCAGGGCCATTCCGGCTCAAATAGGCTCAAACAGGAGGCAGACATCACAGTAACACATAGCCCTGATGATACCTAAGCCTTTCACCAGTAGCATGGCAACAGGCTGCCTGCAACAACCCTGAAAATGATAACACCTCACTGGCTGAGATTTGGTATGTGCAGTTGTGTGTGTGTGCCTTTTTGATACATAAATGGTGATGATGTATGTATGTATTTTCAGATTTCACGCATGTGACATGAGATTTACATATTTGGGAGTATGTCATTGGGATCATTGGCAACATCAGAGAGAGACATGATGTCTTTGGTGTGTTTGTCCCCTCTTTTATCATTCCTTTGAACTTGACTCTTTTTCACAGAGATGCTAAACACACACACACACACACACACACACACACACACACACACAAACCCACATACACAGACAGCCTCTTAGTATGAAAAAGTTTGTGCTTTTATAGTCATTAGAAATGGGTGGCACACTCTTCAAAAACTTAGGAGACATTTCTGGAAAAGTCAAACAAGTTAATGCTGTACAGACCCACATTTCACCCTCTCCTCGATTCACACACAGATACCCATTACCCAACTATAGCAAATGTAGCTGGTTTTGTGTTTCTGGCTGGTCCAAGATGGTATTTACTTAATCAGAGTCTAGATGGCCAATGCTGGCAGGCCATTTTGGTTAGAGCTGGAAAAAAAATCACTTTGGTTGAGCTTTGAAGTTTGCAACATATTTTATTTTTTTTTGTATTCCTGTAGCTCAAACAGAAGGCCACGGCAATATCAATGCCAAGGTCATGGATTAAATTCCCAGAGAATGTATGAACTGATAAAATGTGTGCTGTACTTTGAATGAAAAAAATGTAAATGTATTTGCAAAATAATTTTAGTTTGAACAAAAAAGTCAAGATGATCAGAGGTTAGAACCATTTGACAAATGATTTGGCAAAATAACAGCTAACATTCCAAATGTAAGCTTGGCTACCATAATTATTCAAATTTTTTTCCTAGAAAAATTTACTTAATAAAATAACATGTTAATGAAAACTTGCAAATAATAATAATAATAATAATAAAAAAAAAAAAAAAAAAAAAAAAAAAAATATATATATATATATATATATATATATATATATATATATATATATATATATATATATATATATATTTCATTTTAAAATTTATAAAATCAATGAGGACAGAATTGCTTTTTTTACGGATGATCACAGAGTCAGCCAGTGATTTACTGAACGAGCTGTCTAACAAATGGAGCACAGCTGGAGGAAAACAAAACTAGAGGTATTTCATATTTCTTGGCGGGAAAGTACACTATCCTACAGAAAAGCATTAAAAACAGCTAGATCTGATTATTTTTATCCCTTTTAGAAGAAAATAAATATAATCCCATGTATTTATTCAATACAGTAGCTAAATTGATAAAAAATAAAGCATCAACACGTGTTGACATTTCCCAACATCACAGCATGACTTTATGAACTATTTTACTTCTAAAAACGATACTATTAGAGATAAAATTGTTACCATGCAGCCGTCAGCTACAGTATCGCATCAGACAGTGCACTATAGAACCCCTGCAGAGGAAGAATTGTATAAATTTGTTAAATCATCTAAACCAACAACATGTATGTTAGATCCTAAAAGAGGTGCTTCCAGAAGTCATAGATCCTCTTCTGACTATTATTGATTCATCATTCTCATTAGGATAGGTCCCCAAAACCTTCAAACTGCCTGTTATTAAGTCTCTCATCAAAAAAACACAACTAGACTCCAAAGAACTAGTTAATTACATTAATTAATTAATACATTAATTGCATTAATTAGGAAAACCGGAACCAGGAACACTTCCTATAACACATAATGTATTTGCTACATCATTAGAAGAATGGCATCTACGCTAATATTAGTCTGTTTCTCTCTTATTCAGAGGTCACCGTAGCCACCAGATCCAGTCTGTATCCAGATCAGATCACTGCAGTCACCCGGATCCAGTACGTATCCAGCCCAGATGGTGGATCAGCACCTAGAGAGGACCTTCGACAGCCCTGAATGTCAGCGGAGACCAGGACAATTAGATGAGCTCCAGAGACAGCTCCACAGACAAGACCTTGTCTCCTAGTAGACATGACCACAGGAAACAGAAGATTCTTCTGGACAATCTGACTTTGCTGCAGCCTGGAATTTAACTTCTGGTTTTGTCTGGTCAGAGGAAAACTGGCCCTCCGACTGAACTTGGTTTATCC